>NW_025944682.1:0-42248 GCF_000764305.2 Hyalella azteca | reverse complement strand
GGCGAGAAGCAAGCAACAGCATCGTGCATCAGGTGGCCCAAATGAGGGCGGATGAACGATAATCAGAGGCGGCGATCCATCGTGGCCTGGGACTGCTATGTCCCAAACAAATACTAAGGATACTAAGGAAGGTCAGGGCCATCATCAATAGCAGTATGGTCACGAACATCATCAGCAGATCTACGTCAAGCGAGTTCGGACGAGGCATCATCGTAAGTGAAGGCAGAGCCACCATTCCGAAGAACGGTCGTTATATAATCAACGGTTCGACATTAGACATCTTTATCAATGTTGAGACAACAGCTGTAAAGACAGAGCTGCCGAGAAAGGCAAACGCGGGGACGTGAGGCGACCGCTGTACGTAGTACGGTTTCTGTCAACAGTACGGCGTCGAAGATTTCATGCGAGGTACGGTTGTTTAGGACAGTCTTACTACTCAACGGAAATGAGCATCGGATCAATATTTCCGGTAAATAAGATTTTCGTGTGATTTAAACTGATGGATTTTCAACTTTTATTGTATTACCCTTTTCCTGTGCTAGCGATTTTGTTTTATTAGATATAGAAAATTTGTATATCGACATAAACACTCCATTGATTGCATTGTTGCTTGAATTTTGTTCTTTATGCATTCGTTTGCTTCATATTTTGAAACGCAATTACCACCGTAAAAATGTATCAGAAATGCTTGGTATAGCGATCAATGAAGAATAACGAGTTAAACCAACTGGTATCGCAAAAAATGTTAGAAAAGTCGCGCGTTTTACGATCCTCGTGGTTCAAAATTTTCGTTAGCGATAACAGTGGTAATACCAAGTTTACATAATTTATCTTAATATAAACAAATTGAAAATAATAAGCCAGGATAGCATTCCAAATTTCAGACTTGTATCTTATTTATGAGGGGAATTATCGGTCGAATTCATTGTTAAGAATCTCCATAGACGACTACCGCGGCTGAGCGCGTTGATGCAGTCTCATGAGAACCGGCGAAAGGACTACGGCCCAATAAACGCTGAAACCGCTAAAGAGGCCGGTGCATGGTTGAATTAATACACCATGGGCCGGTGTCTCCGATGTTACACATGTACAATAAATTTCTCGTTGTGTAACAAAAAAAAACATTTTTTAAATTAATTTTTATTATTCCGTCAATTGATTCATGACTTGTCTCGGACTTTAGGCGAGTGTGCAAAATTTCAGATCGATTGGACAGGTAGAAGCGTGTTGAATATCGATTATGAGATTTTTGGCAGACAGACAACAAGAAGGAAATTTAATTGAAGAGTGGTTATAAAATAATATACGATTAAAAATTACTTTTTAAAGATAACACTTCTAAAGAATCCAGTGTCTCCAATCTTACAGATGTACAATGAATTTTTACTTTTATTTTCGAATATTAAAAAAATTACTTTTCCAGTTTTTTTAATATATGAAATTTTTTAATATATAAAATTTGTTACAAAATTATTTATTCTGTCAATTGATTCATGCATTGCCTCCGACTTCACACAAGTGTGCAAAATTTCAGATCAATTGGACAGGTAAAGTGTGTCATATATCAGTTATAAGATTTGTAGATGACAAAATTATTTTTTCAATTTTTTAATATTGAAAAAAAAAAATATTGTAAAATCATTCATTTTAACATTTGATTCATGCATTGTCTCCAACTTTACACAAGTGGGCGAAATTTCATATTGATAGGATAAGTAGAAGTGTGTTAAATTTTGATAATAAGATTTGTAGCAGACAGACAGAAAAACAAGAAGTGAAGTTAAAGAGAAGTCTTGTAATAGTCTACTTTCTGTGCATGTTTTTACTTTAATTTTTCAATATGAAGTTTTTAATGCTACCACGGACCTGTCCGGGTTTTAGTAACTTGGTGTGGGTCCGGGTTTTAGTCGGTACCCTGGCCGTGGCCAGCTGGCCTCAAGGTCAGGGCCTCAGGGGAGTGTAGCCGGTGTCTATGTAGCTACCTTAGTCTGTTGTGTGTATCACCAATTTTGTGCACCAAACAACCCTAAATAGAACGCCCCGCAGATTTCCGTAAAGCCGCCAATCAGCCGCGTATTT
Source organism: Hyalella azteca (assembly GCF_000764305.2). NCBI lineage: Eukaryota > Metazoa > Arthropoda > Malacostraca > Amphipoda > Hyalellidae > Hyalella > Hyalella azteca. The sequence continues at coordinate 40,169 of NW_025944682.1, read as the reverse complement.
ATCCTGACCGTGCGTGACGCCAGTAACCATCTCATCACTTACTTCTCAATTCTCATGACATCATCTTGTTTTACATATCAGATATCACGAGCTCTATGCCACCATATTCTGAAGCGAAAAACCAGAGCTGGGCAGCGCTACTTTGAAATGTAGCGGCCGATACCGCTATATACTCTAAATGTAGCGGGCACTACCGCTACTGTCGCTACACCCTAGTCTGGAAAAGTCCTATTTTTGTCTGAAATATCGCGGCTCTAATATCATATAATTTCAGTAGGTATGAAATCTCGCGGCTCGAATGTCATAAATTTTTGTTTGATTAAAAAATCGCGGTTTGCACTTCGCAAACATGTCATTTCATAAAATTTTCAACTTCCGCAATCCGCATTGCTTTACTGTTTCCGCCAAAAATATCTTGCAGAAAAAACATAAACATCGTAATGTAAACAAATAAACAAAACGTTTGTTGAAGATTGCGCATAGTTGCGGTCATGTCAAAGCGGTCAGACTGTATATTAACACGTGCTGAACTTACAGTAGAGACAAATTTTATTGTTGCCGTTTGACTGTTTAAGGGTAAAATTAGAGATTTGGGGTAACACGTGCATAAACTTTGTAAATAAATTTGCATTTGCACCTCGTAAATGGCTTTTCATGGCCGAGATATGGAATTCACGGCTCGGTGAAATAGAATCACGGCTCGTAGAAATGGAATCACGGCTGGCAAATCCATAAAACCACGGCTCGAAAAATTCAGTCGCAGCTCGCCAAGTAGATATATTCCATACTAGGCTACACCCACTAGATTGTATTGTAGCATTTGTAGGTATCATTGTAGCGGTAAGCGCTAAGCGGGCGCTACCGCTACTGCGCTACAGTTAAATGTAGTGCCAGGCTGCCGGCTGTACCGCTACATAAGATTACCGTAGCCGCTACAATGGCCAAAATTATTGGAAATCTTTAAATATATTTTGCTCCGCTATTGGGATTTACTCAAATTAAATACTCATAAACATTTAATGATAATAAAACATTTTCAAAACATATGAATGAAACTTTAGGTATTGCAATTAACCTAACAGGCTAACCAAAATAGTACGGGTTAGATACAGTAAATAAAAGTTAGTTATTTTAATGTTTTACCTTCCCTACAGGTTATATGGAATATGGATGATACCTAATGGATCATGGATGTCTACTCTAATGAATCTACCAATCTAAAAAATTATCCACTTAAAAATAATAATAATAGCGGTTTTGGCATTTATTAGGCCATAGGCCTGTCGCCGATTCTTAACATCGCAGAACATCCACAGCTTTCTGCGGTCTCGAACTCACAACTCACTGATTCAATATTCTGCTGTGCTTAACCGCCCGCCGCCCGGCCTCCTTGCCGACAGGGTGGAATTCTAGAAATGGAGGTTCACTTATAAAAAAGCTTTCCACCCAAGGTAGAATGCTTTCCTTAGATGCAGTGCTCTGCCAGGTGACTGACTATAAATGAAAAGGAGGATCAAAAGTGGACAAACTGTTTCAGTTGTATAGTACCTCAGATTTGTTATAAAATTGTTTGAATGTCTCTTGTTTGATAGATATTCTCTATTTTCTTTTATTTAATGGATTTTTTGAAAATTTTCCAGGCTTTTTGTTTGTAATGATCAAGTTTAAGTTAAGTATCTAGTTAACCAGTATGAGTACTGTAGTACATATACCATGTTTGGGGGCGGGGCTTATGGGCACAACCAATCACAGCTGGAAAGCATCCCCATCAACCAATCACAGCTTGAAAGCATCCCCAGCAACCAATCACAGCTAGAAAGCAGATAACATTACAACTCCATTAACCAATCACAGCTGGAAAGCTGGAAGGGGCTAAAATCACAATCCCATAAACCAATCACAGTTGAAAAGTGATAGGATATGTATAATGTATATAAGACAATGGACTGGAAGTGGAAAGTTTCTGGACTTTCCAACCTTTCAGGTCCTGCTTTCCAATATGCTATGTGTACTGGTTAATTTAATATCCCTCTAGAATTCCACACTGCTTGCCGATTCTGACCAGAAACTGGCGCACAGAGCTGGGATCAAACCCGCACTTCTCTGCGTCAATCTTGATACTCTGAACTGTAACCACTGGGCCACCCTGCCATACTTATACATATAAAAAATCAGTCTTTTATTTGTATGTATATGTGGATAATTTTCGAGATTGGTAGATTAAAGTAGATTAGTAGACATGATAAGACATCCATAAAGGGAAGGTGAAACCGTGAAACATAAAAAAAACTGTAAGCAAACTGAAGTTAGGTGGCTGATGTCTGTGATGTGGTTGTGGTTCTTTGTGGTTGTGGACATGTGGTGGCAGCTGGCATGGAACAAGAACAAGTGGTAACTTGTAACAACTTAACAAGCAATAACTAACATGTTGACACTAGTAACAGGCTGAGGTTGACAACATTACACCGAAATCTTTTGTACAGTTTTATTCTGTAATTTATATTATGTATGTATCATGCTGGTTTTTAAATAATACTTAATACTATTAAGTAAAATCTAAAGGCTTTATCTGTAAATGTAGCGGTAGTGCTTTAGCGGCAAAACCTTGTATTGCTACAGACAGTAAGCTACTTGAATATATAGTCGGCTGTGGGCGCTACCACTACAATTGCTTAAATGTAGCGCCGCTACCGCTACTGAAAATGTAGTGCGCTACTGCCCACCTCTGCGAATAACCCAGTCGGCCACGGCCAGTCCCAGACTCCCTGGACCAGGAAGTCTGGGTTATTCGTGATTCTGGAGTGAGTGGTGGGAGGTGAAAGGTGGTAGGCCTTCCAATCCATTTTGTGATATATACGTGAGAATATATTACCTATTCAGAATTCCACCCTTCTCAACTGTTGAGAAGGGTGATGGTATGATGTATGAGAGAATAGGAGATGAATGGATTAGGATTACAATGATAGTGGGTCCATCAGCGGGAGCATGGTGGCAGGGAATTATTGTGAGTACTTATCGGTCCACCGCCGTGCGTCGGTCTTAACCCTTCGCAAGGCCCCATGCCCTTGGCCCTTGTGAAGTGTGAAAGCTTTTGCCGGTGAAGGTGTGTTTTACGATCGGTCCATAAAGGAGTGTTGATCGGTTCAAAATGACATAAGAACAGGTTCTTTTGAATAACCTATGGATTGGCACCATGAGCGGGAGTGACTGCTGCCAAGACTGAGCGTGGAAATCGATATTTGAAGAATGAGGGAGAGGAAGAGGTTAGCAACAATGAAGGCCAGAAGGATGTAAAGAAACAAATGATTATTTCAGCCTTAAGAGATACCATATCTAGTACAAACTTGAAATACTACAGTGCATTAAATGAGACATAGCAAATTAGCATTAAATGAGACCAAAAAAATTTCATCTTGAATTTCTCTAAGTCTATCCCCTGTTTTCATCTTACCCGTAACACAAACTTTCACTCCTTTCTAGCCTCTGCTTTAATTTTGCTTCTACCTGACATGGCCATGGTTTCCCTCTTCTTTCCCGCTAACAAAACAAATATGTGATGAGTGGCAGATAGCCAATGCAATGGGCTGACTCCTGAATGTCCTATTCTGAGTTACCAGGCCCCAAAACTAGGTAAATCTGGCATTGACATACTACAACAGAAGCTATATCTGTGCCTGGTGTTGGTGTGGCAGCTGTGCCATGAGTCCATGACTCACAATGAGAGCTTTGAAAATCTCATATCACGCATTAGCCATTATTTCTAATCAGCCCTTTGTTGAACAATTTTGCTCTAGTAAGTTAATCAAAGAGAAAAGTTCTGCATAAAGCTTATGATACAACTAAATTGAGAGATAGAATTACTTACAATCCTTGCCATCCTACCAGATCTAGGTATATTTTCTTAATGAATTAGAAATCTGTATACCTGTAAAAGACATTCTTATCCTTCTTTATATTTATTAATGCTATGTATTTCTTCCTTACCTTTTCTCTCATTACCTATACTCTTAAAAATGTGTTTGTCTTTCAGAAATGATTTTCTATATGGGTAAATATCAATGCATTAATTTTGCCAGAGTAGGTTTGGGGTGTTCTTTAAATAAGTTTTCTTTTAAATACTATAGCCTTTTTAATACAATTCCTCCACTGACCAAACTTTCATTTGCTTGCCCTTGCAGTGTAACTTTGTGCCCAAATTTATCCACATTTGATCCAAGATTTGTGCACACATCATCTGCCATCATGAGTAGTACTTCTGTACCTCCTCCTGCTTTGAAAACCAAAGGAATTGAAAAAAGTGTCTGGTAAGTTCTATGTTGATATTCAATTTTTATTGTTTTTTTTATTTTCATATTCTTTTTTGCATTTGTTGCCAATAAAAATTTTAATTTACAAAAATTATATATTAAATTTTATTAATTATTTAGAGGTGATTTGAGTGCATAGACTGTGGAGATGCATGATTTGTCTTGTCAAAAGTTTTCTGTGTAATTTACTGTACTAGGTATTGCATGCATGTAAAAGTTACTGGAAAAGAATTTCAAAATTTATTCTAGATTTGTATAACTTTCCAGGGTGGAATTTATCCAACTTGCTTTAGAAGCCAAACCACTTAATTTGGGTCAAGGATTTCCTGACTTTGCTGCTCCTAACAATGTCCGCAAAGCTCTGTCCAAGGTCTGCATGGATGCTGAGAATGTGCTTCTGAATCAGTACACTAGAGGCTATGTAAGTATTTTCGCTTTGTGAACCACAACTTCTTACCAAAAAGTATTCATTTTTATTGGTTTGAGCAAATAGGATATTGGTATATTTTGCCTATGGTACCTGCTACCTATCTCAATTGATTATGTGGTTACTAAGTAAAGATCTCTATATATTTATTTCCTTGCTTTTTAATTTTCTTGTGCATTGCATGTCAATGTTTTTTATTAGGGTCATCCACGCCTTGTCAATGCACTCAGCAAGCTTTACACCCAAGAGATGGGCCGGCCTATTGATGCCATGAATGAGGTCTTGGTGACTGCTGGTGCTTATGAATCTCTTTTTGTGGCTATCATGGGTGAGTACCGGTATTTAAAATGGTTTGAAATTTCATGACATAAGCTTGCTAATAATGCCAGAAATGTAGCCAATTTTTTTTTTTCAAATGATTATTCTATTCATATATGGGGGTTAGACAAAATAAGGGAAACACCTGAGAAACCTGCAAAATATATTCAAGTTTGGTGTAGGTCCACATTTTGTGGCAATAACAGCCTCAATTCTCTGAGGTATTGATGCATACAAATTGTGAATTGTTTGCAAAGCAATTTAAACCCATTCTTCAGTTGAAACTCCCTCCAGCTCTTTAAAGACAATTGCATAGGTGGTTGACTTCTGACTTGCATCTCTGAAATTGACCACAAATTCTCAATAATATTCAGGTCTGGTGATGTGGTGGCCAACTGAGATGTTCAACTACATTCAAATGTTCCTTGTGCCATTTTTTTTAACAATTTCAGCTGTATAGAATGAGGTATTATCTTCTTGAAAGATGGCGTTTTCATCCAGAAACAGTGACTGAACCATTAAATGAACTTGGTCCTCCAAAATTCCTAAATAGTCATGGCTGTTCATTCTTTCATGAAGAGAAATCATTGGTCTGCCAGATTTCCAAGAAATAGCACCCCAGATCATCACAGATCCCTCCCATATTTTACAGTTGGGAAGAGGCAGTCAGGATTAAATTACTCTTATGGCTGTCTCCAAACATAAACTTGGCCAGAGGTTGGAAATATGGTAAACAATGATTCTTCAGAGAAAGTCACATTTTTCCACTGCTTAAGGGACCAATTCTGTAGGTTTTACATCACAGGGTTTGTACCAGTCATGGAAAACCTGGTAAGTCATGGAATTTGATTTTTAATTTTCCAGGTCTGGAAAATCATTGGATTTCATTTCAGTTATGGAAAGGCATGGAATTTGCAAATGAAGGAAGAAAAAATAAGAAGTGTTTTTCTGTGCTGCGTGTTTTTACTGTTTGTGCAGTCTCTTGTTTCCTGCCTTCTGATTGGCAGGCATGATACAGGAGACTGTCCCATGGTCTCTTGTTTCATGCATTCTTATTGGTTCTCCAATCACGTGAGCTTAGGCACCAATAATCTCAGTTGCATTCATCAACTTTTTGATATGCAGTGGCAGTGTTTCATCTTCAGCATGCAATTTCTATGTCACCATGCCTGGACAGTGTAAATTCCATGACTTGTGGTTAAGAATAGAAGCTTATCGTGACTGGCTATCACACCATCCAAAGCATGAAGAATCATTGCTCAATACATTGTGCTCAAAAAACTTTGATGTGTCAAACATGGGGGAAGCAGCTTTGAAGAGCCATGCCAACATTGCAGTGAAATGAATGCACAGTTTCAAGCATTTTCAATTTCTGATCGACTGGACACTTTTTGGCATGCCATTCTGTCAAAGAGCACCTACAAGAAGCTCTGGAATGTAGTGCAGAGGCTTAATTATGCTCCTGTCTCATGAGGTTGCAAAGAGGGTTTTTGTTCAACAAGGAAATCATGACACACAACATGAAAGAGCAAATGGTGGTTTCCCTGCGTGCTGTGGTTGATCATGTGGCAAATGTTGGTGGCCTGGACAAGATGACCATCACCAAGAAGATGTGTTGCTTGCAGCTGGCAGTGCCAAAACAGCCTACAATAATTATTTGACAGAAGAGAAAGAGCAGAATGCAAAGGCCCAGAAAACCCAGAAGAGGAAGGCTCCATTAGATGAGCTAGATGAACTGAAGAAGAAGAAAAGGTGGATGGAGGAGGGCATCAAGGCGCTTGAGCAAGCAGCAGATGAATATGCAGAAGTAATGGAGAGAAAGGGTGATTTGAAAATTATTGCAAATTTCAAAGCCATGAGGCGATCTTTGAGAACAACGCAACAGGAGCTAGACACTTGAACTGAACATTAAAGAAAAAGTTGATGAAATAGCTGCCAGTCGAATGTTAGGGTAGTGGTGTTGAAGAGTGTTCTGAACTGTATTGACCAGACATTATCATGTACAATCTCGTGTGCATTTAAATTACTCAATATTTGTTATGATTTGACACTATTGAATTCATAATAATATAAGTGTGGGCATGATTTTCAGATTTGTGTCAGTTCTGTTCCTCTGTGTCTGCCTGCTCTGTGCATTTACATGTTTGCTATTTATCAATTGTAGGAGATATAGAATATGCACGGTTAGTCTCAGTCATGCTAAACCTGTCGCTGTTGTATACGAGTCTTGGAAAATTATATTGATGGTCATGGAGAGTCATGGAAGGAAAAGTCATGGAATTTTTTTTCTAAATACCGGTACAAACCCTGACACCACTCTAAATGCTTTGAAGCATTTGTATTCTAAACCAGAGGATTTCAAATTGCAGCTCTTCCATAGAATCCAGATCTGTGCAGCTCTCAGTGGACAGTCTGTACGGAAACTGGGTTCTGTATGTGTCCATTGAAACCTGCAGTCATTTTAACAGCAGTGGTCTTTTGATTGTCCTTCTTAATTCGATTCAGGTATACCAACGGTACCTACTTTTCAGACAACTTTGTATTATGGCCAGACCTGTGCTTTGCTGAGGACATTTTCCTTCCCTTTCAAAAGCAGTCAATACTTTTGAGACAGTACCTCTAGAAATGTCAAGCATTCAAGACACACCAGCATCTGTTACACGGGCACCAACAATTCGGCCTCTGAAAGACAGAGAGATTTGCCAATTATAGGTTATAGGTTAGGTTACAGACACAAAAATTTACTAAAAATATATGTGCAAGAATAAAATATCAATTAGCAGCAACCAAAAACAATAAAACATAAAAATACGTCACGTTTTCATTGTTTAAAACCTGTTCAAAAATTATGTATAAAAATGTCAGGCATTTCTGTGTCAATCCTCCTGACTTTTCTGTGTGGGCTATATTGGAGAGTAGGGTCTGCAGAACACCTCATTGTTCTTTGGATAGTTTGAAGTCTAAATTGACACGAGAATGGGACTAGATCCCTCAAGAAATGCTGCGCGTCTCCTGTGAAGCTTTACTGCGTAGATTGGAGGCCGTCATTAAAAATAAGGGTGGTCTTATTGAATAAATATGTCTGAGAATTGTTTAGGTAATTCTTGGCTACTAGCTCACCCAACAAAAAACAATGCACCTGTTTGTTTCATGGAGAAATAATAAAAAAACGTGCATTGCCATAAATATGGTGGACCCTGTATGTGTTACTTTCTACTTCTGAACTGATTGTTAGGAATAAGATCTGATGAAAAATTTTTTTAAAATTATCTTCCTAATTTAGTGATGTCACTATCAATGGCAGATAAATTTTGAAATAGAATAATATAACAACTCTGAAAAAATATGTTAACTTTTGTAATTTCTGCAGGCTATTTGTCTACCGAAAAACTAAATGAAATGATTATGAAATGCAAAATCTAGTTTAGAATCAAATAAATGAACAAAGTTTATAAGAACAAAATACTTCAAATATGTTATAATTAGAGAGAGTATTGCCATGCTCTGAAATGTGTTACCTGTACTTTCAATAATTTTTCCAGCCGGCCACTGAGAAACATTTTGCTGCATGTTTAAAGGAAGACTACTAACAGTTGCCTGTGTAACAATGTAAGGAATATTTATGACTTGTATCATTCCAGGACTTGTCAACCCTGGCGATGAAGTTGTCATCATTGAACCTTTCTTTGACTGCTACCAACCGCAAGTGAAGATGGCAGGTGGCGTCCCAGTCTTCGTTCCTCTAAGACCTGTGAGTTATTAATCCTGTCAAGAAATGCCTCTGCATTTTCCAATTAACGCGATAGCAGACCAATGTAAAATAAAATTGTATACCTGTAGCCCATTCAGAATAAGATAATGAAGCATGAATGCACCCACAAATATCAATATTGTTATTATTCACATTATAAGTTGCGAAAATTACTGAGGTTTATTTAAATAGACTTACTTAAACTTTATAAATTTAGTCTAAAGTTGGAGGCGTGACATCATCTGCTGACTGGAAGCTCGACCCAGCTGAGCTAGCAGCTGCCTTCTCAAGCAAGACTAAGGCCATCGTAGTGAATACTCCTAATAATCCTCTTGGCAAGGTTTGTATTCTAGCTCCTTCTGTTACTCATGTATAAATCATCATGTAATTTTAAGTTTGCTGAAAGGCGGACTTCCTGTAATACTTCTTATGTTGATTTATATTCACTCTATCAACATAAGAAGAAGAAGGTAGACCCAGCATTGTTATGTAGAGATTTATTATGGGTGATGATTGGGTTCATTTTTACAACACTTCTCTTTAACTTCACTTCTTGTTTGTTTGTTTGTCTGTCTGTCTGTCTGCTACAAATCTTATAGTCGATATTTAACACACTTCTACCTGTCCAATCGATCTGAAATTTTGCACAATTGCATAAAGTCAGAGACAATGCATGAATCAATTGACAGAATAAATTTGAAAATTTACAAAATTTTGATGTCTTAAAAATGTTTGAAAAATTTTTTTTCCAATATTTGAAAATAAAATTAGAAATTCATTGCACATGTGTAACATCCAAGACACTGGATTGTTCAGAAGGGTTGTCTTTAAAAAGCAATTTTTAAACGCATGTTATTATACATTACCTACTAATTTTGGTAATGAATTTACAAATGAAGACACCATATCCCCATTGCTGGATTCCAGTGCTTTTGAATTTTTCGTAGAAGAAAACTAAGAACAAAATTTAATGGCTTGCCATATTCCAGGTTTTTAGCCGAGCTGAACTAGAAATGATTGGCGATCTTTGCAAGAAGCACAACGCCATTGCCATCATGGATGAGGTGTACGAGTGGATGACTTTCACTGGCGAAGAGCATGTCAGGATGGGTCAGTTGTAATACTGGTACTGTAGCTCTCATCAGGAAATACTGCATAGGTATTTCGTGATAATTCGTGCTAAAACTCTAAAACTTGTAAATGCTGCAATTTGTGAGGAAACTTAGACTGAAATTTGTATATGCTGAGCCTCTGTAATTTGTATTTCTGCAAAATAAATTCGTATCACATAAGGTCAGGTACCATCCTTCAATGTTGGAGGCAATAATATTCAAGTTAGATCAGTGAACTTAGTTTACTGTCTCATTTGCAGGGAAGTTTCACCAAAAAAATTAGTTCTCATTTCTGAGCCTTGGTTCAGTTCATGTAATGTTCATCTTTCACCCCCGCACAAATTACTTTAAACCGGTTAATGTACTCTATTGAAGGACGAGTTCGTAGCTCATTCATCATAATCTCACTCAATGCTTGGCATTCCAGCAACACTGCCTGGGATGTGGGAACGCACCATCACCATCGGGTCTGCAGGCAAGACATTCTCTGTGACCGGCTGGAAAATTGGCTGGACCATTGGACCTTCGAACCTCTTGGCGGGACCTAAAGTCGTCCACCAACATTCAGTGTACACCTGCACCACGCCAGTACAGGTGTTTTTGCCCACCATTTCTTCAAAGTTATTGAAAAATATCAAAATATCTACATGATCTCAACCTATCATCGTCAAAATTGACTTGCAATTGAGTTAGGTCGCATGTTCATGACAGGCGACTGTGCAGAGGCAAAGATCTGCAGTTGTTATGTCTCCTACAGAAAAGCCAAAACTACCGAATGTATTTCATGCGTTCGGTTGAGTCCCAGTTTCGTTTATTTCCAAGTGTTGGTCTTTGCATCTTTTTAGTAGCCCAAGTAGCCACTGGCTGCTATCAGTTTTGATGGCTGTGGCATTCAGGGTAGGCGGTAAAAAAATGCCATCGTCTCACGTGACACCAGAGATTTCAGCTATTTTTTGAGTGGAATCGAGCTGCCTCAGATCGATGTGCAGGGATATATTATTGGTCGATTTCGGCGATGAAATACTTACTCAAGTATACGGCTGGCTTTTGGTCGACCGTAAAGCTAGTTTAATTCCTGAGTTGAAATGATATATTTCAAACAAATATTGGCATTTTGTACTTTAAACTCAAAGCCAAAAAATACTTTCATTCGCTCTAGATTCTTGAGAAAATATTATATGTAGATTTGATTCTATGAAAGAATTTGGTGTTGTCAGGAAGCTGTCGCGATTGGCTTCGAGGAGGAGATCGGGCGTCGAGACTCGCCGGATTGCTACTTCAAGTCCCTGCCAGCAGAGTTGGAGGGCAAGCGCGACCTCATGATTTCGATCCTGCAAGACAGCGGCCTGCACCCCATCGTGCCACAGGGCGGTTATTTCATACTAGCTGATGTGCGGGACATCATGACCAAGGTGGAGGTTGGCGGGGATCCCAATGAACCCAAAGACTTCCGCTTCGTCAAGTGGCTATCTAGGAGCCGCAAGCTGCAGGGCATTCCTCCTTCTGCTTTCTTCTCCGACGAGCATAAAAGCATCGGGGAAGACTACATTAGGTTCTGCTTCATAAAGGTGACGCTCATGCGACTCCTTTATTCCTTCAGCTATATGGCCTAAAAGTTGTAGTCGACCATGCCAGTGGATTGGAGTGAGGCTTCGTGTAATTTATATTTACTAATGTGTATATACAATAAGCATTAAATGAATTCCATCAAAAAATGATTAAGGCAAACAAGTGAATATTTTTGGTCGCATATTAATTGTATTGTCTTGTTCCAGGAGGATTCCAATCTCCTGAAGGCTGGTGAAATCCTGAAGAAGCTCAAGGAAGACCTTGCCGCCAAACTCTGATTGCCTTTCAAGCGTTCATATCTATTAAATTTGTGAACTACTGTCAATTGGTTAACTGCTGCACTTGCTATACGCGTTTATGGTAGCTCAATCAGTTAATTTATTGAAGCTCTTCTCGCAACAACACGCCTGTGATATGGAGAGTATTTTCCATGCAATTGTAAATGACAATTCGATATAGAAAAATTTGTATTTTTATGAAACTCTAATAAGATCCCATGAAATATTTACATTGTTGCAATTTTCTCATCCTGTTTATTTCTATACTCCCGTCATTGCAAAGTACATGTTTTTCTGAATTGCTAAAAAAGTTTGCCAGTATTTCTTACCCTATCTTCCAAATCACCCCGTCAAGGGAGACTTCTTACGTATGTCTGTCTCGACTGTCTGTGGTCTTTAGTCGGTCTGTCTGTCTGTGCTACGGGATTTCGTGTTCTTAGGGGGCTCTCAATATCTTATTGTAAGTCTCATTTATGAAGTCAAGTTGTTATGTACGCAGGTTTCTTTACTTTTATTTTCTCTGTCTCTCTCGTGCGGGTGGCCGACGTGCCGTGTAAGTAACCTCTTGTTTGAGTGTTTTAGTTCCTGTTGCTTTTCCTCTGTCATTCCTTGTCACTTCGTCTTTTCGACGTGCTGACGCTGCTTCTTTCTTACCGGCTACAGCGGGCTTGCCGCTTGAGACCTCCCGCCCCCTGTGAGTGAAGAATAATTTGAAAATTTTTCAATGATTGAGACCTTCCGTCTTGCTGGCGATCTCAACTTTTGACCTCCGTTGCACAATAGCTAGATAGCTGAAGCTGCAGTAAACCATTGCTACTACTTCCAAATGCTAGACAGAGAAGTAGATGACGAAATAACAGAAGGAAAGTCTTTGAAATTAAGGCCTAGCAAAGTGGTTTTTGCTAACATTCTACTTCTCGAGCTAATTCTGTTCTAACTTCGGCTTGTAACTAAATTCAATTTGAGTTGTACATGCTTACGTTATCCGTGAGTCATCCAATTGAAGTGCGACAACTATCACGTTAGCGTACTAAGGCGGTTCGATAGATGGGCAGGTTAAAATGACACACGTTGGCTGACAATCGGCTATTGAGCAACCGATAGTTCCGTAATTTGTTTTAAATTTGAGGGGCCGTTTTCTATTATCATATTTTGTCACTCAACTCCATCGTGTTTCCTGAAAATTTTAAACAAATTTGTTTTATATAGATATAAATTTTGTTGCTTGAACTGTGTTTTGTATATTTTATTAAAAGTTTGCTTTCTTGATTTTGAGAACTCCTGGTGCCAATTTCTTCTGGGAAAATTAATTTTTCAGGGTATTTAATTCTGTATATATGCAATATTTTCGAACGCTGGACTGTTTCATTGATTATCATCTTGAAATTAAGAATTGTAATGTTGTATGAATTCGTGTGCACATAAGCGTTTTAGGTCTTCAATTCAAGTGACTGTGACTGCCGACGAATTCGCTAGGCGCTTCGGCTGCTGAGGGACAGAAACAGGACCACTCGTAAGAGAGACCGCTTGCACGGAATATCTACCGACTTACATTCGATGCGGTAAATGGCCGTACCATTATTTTTGATCCGCATGAACTTAGCTTTATTATTGACCCCTGTACATAGCCGTATATCGCAAGCTCAGCGAATATTAGTGCAGGAAGCGTACCGATAGAAATGCTTAAACACATCGGCCTTCTGACGGACAAGGTTAATTAAAGAAGAGTTTCGGGCTTGATCTATCCTCCGTAACGATGAAATTTTGAGATCTGTTGTCTTTTTAACATTACTGAAAATTCTGTCAAACTCTTTTTAGTGCATTTTCTCATTCATGGAAAAAATGCACTATTGTGCTCGCCATGTCCGTCTGTCTGTCCGTCCGTCCGTGACCTCAAGTTTTCGTCGACGAGAAAATGCGCTCTCTGTCACTCACTGCAGTGAGTACTGAGTTAAATTTTTTGTATTGTTAAATGAAGATGCATGTTTGTGAACATGTTAGCTACCAACCGTCAGGGACTCGAGAACATCTCGAACAAATTTATGGCCGGACTCGCGACTGGTCTCCAAATTCAGTGAGCGTGGAATATCTCCCAAAGTAATGAATGTAGCTCGATGAAACTTTGTACACATATTCATTAGGGCCTAAAAATTTTCGGCACGTACCGTCATATATCTCACGAATGAAGGCGAAATTTAAAAAAAAATACGGTCTAAACATCGCCGTTAGGCCCTAATGAATATGTGTACAAAGTTTCATCGAGCTACGTTCATTACTTTGGGAGATATTCTTTGCTCACTGAATTTGGAGACCGGCCGTAAATTTGTCCGAGACGTGATACTAATGGTGTCTGCCTGAGCTGAAATGCGCTTTCCTGCCAAAAAATTTTGAGGTTGCAAACTCGCATGTCCAAATACCATTATAGAGTATAGTGTCACATATACATAACTGACTTGCCAAATTTATCCACATAGGGAGAAGACACCCACGTGAACATTTTAGCTACCGTAAAGAGCAGTTGAAAGGTTGAAACTGGTTTTTATTGCATATTGAAAGAAGTATTACTAATGGTATAGTGTACAGTATCGTATCACCAAAATATATTTTTAGAATAACCATGTTGGCTATACATGTACTGTGATGATGTACAATAGAAAACTACGTTAGAAAATAAAACGTGTTTTACTTTAGGGCCAACTAACCTAACCAATGGGTATGGATGCAATCATTCAGTGTGAAAGAATGTCTGATTAGATAAGCACAAGCGTTCAAGCTCTGCTGAACAGGCGGCATCCAATACAAGCTAAGAGGCGGCATCTCAAGTCTGCTGTGGTCGTGAATTCAATTTGAGAATATTAACTCTCGTCTCTCTACTGAAGAAAGTCAATTATCGCGAGAAAACGTGAGCTAACGATAAGTTTTGCATTTACTGACGATAACATACTGATTTACCTAATGAATGTTGATAAATTTGAACTAACATTGCCATAGTTCAACGTGTATTGACTACTAGTGGGTTTCTTTGATCAGTCAATCCAAGACGTAAGTGACAGGGAGACATTGCGTCAATGGCTGAGGCTGGCTTCCGCCAAGCGTCAAGAACCGAGTCAACTATCTTGACGACGTCAATTTGGTAAATATCTAATCATGTTTGAGAATTCTCTTATGGCTTATTATCATTTTATCATATGCACACTTGCAATGTACTGCTCAAACTTCTTAATTTTAGGATTGTATTGAATGCTAGATGGAAAGTATACAAAAATCGTACTATTTTAAAGATGTTAGTTGAAGTGGCGAAATTAACGACTGCGAGGTGCTCAAGCGCCTGCTGAAGCGTATGATAACCGAAATAAAATTTATTAATACATAATAATATCAACATTAAATTTGAATATTACTATCAAATACTTTGTTAATTTAAAATAGATTATGAATTCCATCCTTGGGCTATAATGCTGTCAACATTTTCTCAAATTTCAGCGCTTGTTGAGTTCATGCAGTTTCAATTTCCATCCGGGGTTTACAACATTTTCTCTCGTTAAAAACAATTTCCAGCCGAAAAAAAATGCAAGATCAATATGGCGTCTATAATTTCAAACGCAGATATTGCTTCTTAAATTTCCAACATTTACGAAACTATGACTAAAGTTCAAGTTTACCATTTCACTGCTTGTTCAATTATTCCGTTGGAATTACCAGTGTAACGGCTATAATGTATCTAATCCAATTGGAATGGGCATAATGAACATCAGAACATGAATATCAATTTCCCCGACTCAGGAACGATGTTCATACGTTGTCTCGTGGGATCAAGCCCATTGATCTAGGAGTTGGCTTTCCAAATTTCGACATCCCGGCAAAGGTTCGTCAAGATTTGATCGATGTCAGCGAAGAAAGCGACTACTCCGTGCATCAGTACGCCAAAGGCTTCGTAAGTCTCGCTCGGTTTTTTGCTCCAATCGACTTCACTACAGTTTGTGCACAAATTGACTGCCGTATGTAAAATGTAGAGAATTCTGTTGCAAAAATTAAGCGTCGTTCTTCCATTGCGATCGTCCTTTTCAAATAACATTGCCTGAAAGAAGCTATAGAGTAAATAAAAACTTCAATAAGGATTACGGACGATATTTGTTGCTGTATGATTAATTAGTGCCGTATTTTCACTATCTCCTACAAAATTCTTTACACAATTCATAATTTGTATCTTGTTGACGAATTGGTTTTCACTTTAGACTGTCCAGTTAGGATACTTCATACCGGGTAACATATTTGGTTTATTTTAGTTTAATTTTGTGATTCTGACTGTCCAGTTAGGAGACCGAGTAACATTTTTGGTTTATTTTAGTTTAATTTTGTGAGAATTTGTTGGAATTTGACTTCACAGGGCCATGCTCGCCTCACGACGGCTCTGTGTGAGCTGTACGGGCCGCTGTTGGGTCAGGAGCAGCTGAACTCCGCGCGCAATGTCATGATCACCTCAGGCGCTTCTGAGGCACTCTTCGTCAGCTTCATGGGTCAGTTAAATAACCATTATAAGTAAAGCGCTTCTTAATGGTATACAGAAGATTGTTGTAAGGCTTGGTGCAAGTGAAAACAAATACTAAATTTTTCCTTCGTCGAGGTGAACTAAGTCCATGTATTGCAGTTTTAAATTCGTCGTCGCAATCGTCAAAGACGAACGTTTCAAGTTTTTATTACAAGACTTCTCTTTAACTTCACTTCTTGTTTGTCTGTCTGTTTGTCTGTCTGTCTGCTACAAATCTTGTAATCTAAATTTAATACACTTCTACTTATCCTATCGATCTGAAATTTTGTACACTTGTGTAAAGTTGGAGACAATGCATGAATCTAATGTCAAAATAAAAGATTTTAAAAATTAAAAAAAAAAAATTTTTTTAATATTAAAAAAATTGAAAAAATAATTTTGTCAGCTCCTAATCTTATAACTGATATCTGACACACTTTTATCCGTCTGATTGATCTGAAATTTTACACACTTGTGTGGAGTCAGAGGCAATGCATGAATCAAATAATAGAATAAATAATTTTGAAAAAAATTATATATTAAAAATTTATATATTAAAAAAATTGAAAAATTAATAATATTCGAAAATTGAATGAGAAATTCATGGTACATCTTTAAGATTGGAGACACTGGATTCTTTGGAAGTGTTGTCTTTAAAAAGTAATTTTTAAACGTATATTATTATAACATTAAAGCAGAAGATGCTCGCAGTTCGATAGAACCCATAACATTTATTACCAACAATACATTAAAAAATAATCCTAATGCAAATGAAGGTAATAATTTATATTGTAAATGTCACCAAGGTCTGATCAACCCTGGCGATGAAGTGATTCTCATCGAGCCATTTTACGACGCATACCTGGCGCAGGTGCTGCTGGCGGCGGGAACGCCGGTGTTCGTGCCGCTCAGACCCGTGAGTTGCAGCTC
The DNA here is from genome assembly GCF_000764305.2 of Hyalella azteca. Classification (NCBI taxonomy): domain Eukaryota; kingdom Metazoa; phylum Arthropoda; class Malacostraca; order Amphipoda; family Hyalellidae; genus Hyalella; species Hyalella azteca. The sequence goes on along the minus strand of NW_025944682.1, from coordinate 22,949 downwards.
GAGGTCTTCTTATAGACGCTGTCTTGGGCCAGAATATCTAAACTCAAAAGTACGCGTAGCGGACTAAGTATACGTAGCGGCCCAAGTACACGTAGCGGCTAGACATTCGTGAGGTTCGGCTGAAGTTGTTCTCTGATGGAGGTTTCATCGAAGACCTGAGAATATTTCATATTAACAATTTTCTTATTGTTTTTCTCTATTCGGCGAATTAGTTTTTTGGTAGAACTAGAAAATTCTAATATAAGGTTTCAAAAGGACCTTTTATTATATTATTATACGTGTAATTTACGACGTTTCGAATGCAACTACATTCTTTATCAAGTAGGGGAAGGGTTTTGCAACACTTGAATTGGAAATTTTGAAAAGATGTAAGGGTCTCACTATAAACTACTGGAGAGGCCGGAATACACGTAGCGGCTTGAGTACACATAGCGGCCTGGGTACACATAGCGGCCCAGTACACGTTGCGGCCTAAGTACACGTATCCTACGGGCTGTGTTTCTCTTCTATGATTGATATCTGTGATCTTATAGCTGATATCTTTATCAATATTAGGTTCATATTTCAATGTAAATAATAATAAAATTTCAATGGTGTTAAAATAATTTGCGCTTCAAATGTTTGGGAAATGGACCCCAACTTACGTAATTTCTGTGGACTCCTAGCAGGGACTTCCTGACCAATTCACCTATTTTAACTCTTCTAATTGTTGTAATTAAATAAACTTAACGTTGTTAACTTGCATTACAGCAATGCATTTGCAAGGAAAAAATGAGTGTATTCGTAATTGTTTGCCTTGAGTGTGCCTGTAGAGTTTGCCTTGTGCTTGTAGAGTTTGCCTTGTGCTTGTAGAGTTTGCCTTGTGCTTGTAGAGTTTGCCTTGTGCCTGTAGAGCTCAGACCGCAGCAACTCCTCGGCCGACTGGACGCTGGACGCAGCCGAGCTGGAGGCCGCCTTCTCGCCCAAGACGAAAGTCCTCGTTCTGAATACCCCCAACAACCCTACCGGAAAGGTTCGTGTTTACTGTTCATTACTGATTGTTCTTTGGAAAGGATCATTTTCTAACACGAAGAATTTTTAACTCGCTTTCTAGGGACAATCAAGTATCTGGAAATTTTAGCTTTTAGATTTCTAGCTTATTAAAGTTTGCTCTGACTCGACTACCTCAATTCTTCGTAGATAAAAGAAGGAAATTTGTGTTTCTATGCCAATTTTATTTCCAGCAAATAACCTGCAAGTATTCAATTTATTGACTGTGTTGTCAAGTAAAACTTTTTTGATAACTAGGAGTGCTTCGAGTGCCAGGAGTGCCAGTGTTACTGAAAGAAGACTTTCACAGCTTGATGCGATAGGTTATGACATTCCAGTGAATAAACTATTCAGATTAGCGAAAAATTTATGTTGGGATTTTTCAATTAAATCATAATCTTTACATAAATAACTTAGTAAACTTACACCTACGTTTGAATTTGTTCATGCGAATTCTAGACAGCCGCTGACCATGAAATGCATAATGAATTCAGCCTTTAACCTGCTAGGTCTTCAGCCGCCCCGAGTTGGAAATGATTGCCGGTCTGTGCAGAGAACGCGGAGTGGCCGTCATCAGTGACGAAGTCTATGAATGGATTGTTCATGACGAGCTCAGCCACGTCCGCATTGGTGAGAAGAAAATAGACGAATAATTTCTACTGCAGCAACACATAGTTTGGCTCGAACGAGAGAAATTTTCCCTTGCAAAATTATTCTCACTTTTGTACTGTTGTCAACGCAAACGCGACATACGTTGTCTGCGTTGGGTTGGCATAGTATAGTATAGTATAGTATAGTATCTTCGGCATTAAAGAATAGGCCTGGATAGGCCTGTCGCCGAGGCCTGGATAGGCCTGTTGGTTAGTATAGCAATAATCTACTTTGAAGTGGATATGGAGATGATCACTTTTTTCTGAAGATAAAAACGAAGTGCAGGATGCGGTCTTGTGGGATGTCTTAAGTAACATTAATACAGCGATTAAGTACATTTATGGAAGTATAATAAAGTTTGTGCAGAGGTAGCATAGGGATGTCGCCTTCTTGCACAGGAATGTTGAGACATACTATTGCGGACCAAAACCACCATATGATCATACAGTCTTAGTAAACGCAGGTGCAGTAGTTTCAACTTTTTTGCAAACTGTCTCCTCCTGTTCACAGTTCACTAGCTCTTGGTGCGTTGCATTATGTACCAAGACCAGGGGCCATACTTTCAAAAAAAGTTAAGGGATCGTAAGTTCATCAGCCAATCATTGACGGCCTTTCAAGCAAAATCCACCAATCATAGACAAGAAAATAGATCGTAAGTACTTACGTACACTTAGCGAGTTTTGAAAGTATGGCCCCTGCCTAGTAAACTTGAACCTGTCGCAGCCTCCCTGCCGGGCATGTGGGAACGCACCATCACCATCGGCTCAGCGGGTAAGGTCTTCTCAGCGACAGGCTGGAGGATTGGCTGGGCTATTGCACCTGCTGAGCTCCTCAATGGACCAAGATATGTACTCCAACTATCTGGCTATATCGTCTGCACGCCTATACAAGTACTAATTCGCTGCTGTATTCCTAACTTCATGTATCCCGTGTTCGAAACGCTCCACCCGTGATAATTTTATGCCAATTTTCGTATCAGCAAACTAACATTATGTACCTGCAGATTAATTAGTTCAAAATTAAATGAACAATATGTCACTACGATGACAGAACCAAATTCATTATAGTCAAATCGAATCAAATATAAAAGTCATGGTAAATTAAAAATGTAAAATTTTATAATATTTAATATTATATAAAAATGTAGGATTACTATATCAACATCTATTTTATTGTAAGAATCATTATATTTATTTACTTCAGCTTCAAATACAATTGTAACATGGAAAAAATCTCAACGTGTATTCACGCAGAACACACGTGCGTTGCGGGTTGCTAACTCAATGCTTCTACTGCCACCACAGGAAGCTTTAGCGCGCAGCTTCGAGCGCGAGACCGCACTGCTCAGGCAACAGTCGCCAGAGTGTCACTTCAAGTCAATGCAGCGCAAGTGTCAGCAGAAACGAAATCAATTAGCGGCCGCCCTGAAGAGCGTTGGTCTCCACCCCATCGTGCCTGAGGGAGGGTATTTCATGCTCGCAGACATACGGGAGATAATGGCTAAACTCGATCTGTGCAGTGACTCTAGCGAAGTTAAAGACGTCCGCTTCATGAAATGGCTTCTGCAGCAGCACGGGCTGCTCGCTATCCCGCCCTCCCACTTCTACTCCGCACAACACAGGAGCATTGGAGAGAACTACATTAGGTTCTGCTTCTTCAAGGTAGCATTTACATTTCTACCAGTGACTAAACTCATTTTTCATCTAGGTTAATAGCAGTAAATTATCGCTATAGTTTCCATAACCGAATACTCAATACTCATGGATTAGCACCTTTTGTATGGAACAATAACTTAACAATATGAACTAGATGCGCTCCCATGTTGATTGCTTTGAATAATTGTATGTACTTTGGCAGGGTATTCTGTTATGGCAGAAATTAAAGTTAGTCAATATTCGCTTCAAAGATTTAAGACAATCTGATGATTTTACAGAATTTTTTCCACTAAAATTGGTCGCGACGTACTATTCTGTCTAGCCAAGCTTATAAATTATTTTATTTCAAATGTATTCCTTCAAAATTTTTCTTATTATACAAGTTAACGAATACGATGTTTGTTTGTATCTTACAGGACGATGCAACTTTGGATCAAGCTATTAAAGTTCTGCAGAAGATGGCCCAGGAAACTTTTTGAAACTACGAACGTCTCCTTTAATTCCGAAATACATTCTTAGTGCGCCAATGAGAAAACATACTTGTTTTCTTGCTCAATATTTTTACCGATATGTTCTGGCAACGATTACCGCAGGCAAATGCAGATCCTGATTTACAGTAGAATAAATGACAGCATATATTTATGAATGACACAGCAATTATTTTTAAGCACATTATTTAAAGTTAGGTATATTTCACTCGAAGTTTTCGGTGTTAATTGCAACAAAGACTCAATTATTTGGTATATTCTAAGTTTTATTGTTATCTGTTGTTTATTTCAGAAATTAATTTAATAAATATCTCACGATTAATTTGCTTTCTGATCACAATTATAAAACGTAAGTTTATCAGATCGTTAAATGCATCCTGAGAAGAGTTTTCTCGTGAATGCAATTCAGTCAACGAAGGTTTGGTCGATACCAAAGTAACTGTTGGTTAATACTAATAATAATAATATCTAATAATAATATCTATAATACTAATAAATAATAATATCTAACAAACGTAAGTTTGTTAGATCGTTAAATGCATCCTGAGAAGAGTTAGCTCGTGAATGCAATTCAGTCAAGGAAGGTTTGATCGATACCAAAATGATTGTTGGTTCAACCGACGCGAGGCGATGCTTGGTCGATCCTGCTTTCTACTGCTGCTGCCAGCAACGTGTCATCCTGTGCCACGACGTTCGCTCGTCTTGACGATCCAGCTGAGGCTGTGTGCGAAAAATAATCATTTACATCGTTACTGGAAGAATTTTACTTTACGTTAATATAAATATGAAGAACTACATGCGTCTGTTGACGTATGTGGCGCTGACTTTTTAATTATTCTGAATTTTCCTTAACAGTGTGCTTCTACTTTTAGTTCAATCAGATTTCAATGCGGTCCAAAAAATGGCATATATAGACAATCGTGACATATATACATAATGTTTTAACATGAAAAATTGGACTCGAACATCCATGAATGTTTACAATAGTGTAACATTCTACTTGCGTTTTAAATAAACTCGTACGTTAAATGCAAGGCACTCGTATAGTTTCAAGCTTGTACACAAGCCAAAAAACGTGCCATATTTTCATAGTGCAGAAGAGGATTCGAATTATTTGAATAATCTTTTTGCGTCGCCAGAGCCTTTCTACGTGAATCATCCAGCACATGCTGACGTTTCAACCATTGTTCTTCAATCTAGTCGTATTAGTGAGGAATTTGCTCATATGAGGCAATCCCTACAATCCGTGCGACTACTGACTTATAATTGCCGCAGGCTACAGAAGATCCTGATTTACATTAGAATAAATAGCAGCATACACTGCAATTACATACCTGATAAATAAATTAAATAAATAAATAAATTACATACTCTGAAAGAAATGAGTGGGTTCGGACGAGCCACTATTTGATGAAGGCGACAGACCTGCGGACACCGTGAAGACCGGTGGTGGTGTAGTCGCGGCCACTTCAGGGCCGGCCGCCTGTGGTAACACTTTAGGAGAGTTCATCTTCAGTGACGCGTGAAGTGGAGTTTTCGGTCGACTTCGCAGACGGCGTTTACAAAAGTTGGTCCTACAAATAAAGAGTGGGAAAGTGCTTATTGAGAAACTGCCCATTTTTCCATTGCCAAGTAATATTTTTCTTGCAGTAACTTTGAAATAATTCACCCAATCTTTGTTCCTACTTTCACTCATTGTATACAGTTGTTTGTTTCCTTATTAACTGTTCTCAATGCTATTCATATTTTAGGGCCTGATAACCCTATTTACAAAGTTTTACTCCGCCGCAATTATTATAATTTTTCTTATTCCGTTCTACGGTCAGATATAGTATAGAAATTACAGTATCAGATAACTGATAACAGGAGCACACCCCAAACTCGTTACCTGTAGAGTAATACTTTATAATTATTCTGAATAAATCATATTTGCTCTTAAATACTTACACAGCGAATCCTTTGTACCAGATGAACAAGTTGATGGGCGTCCAGACAATGCAGACAAGGATCAGAGGCAGCGACGAGAAATGGTCAGTACCGCAGAAACAGGCTTGCAGGTCTGGGACGTAATCGCAACCTCTGTCGTGACCGAGGCGCAATGAGAAACAAAATTTTCGTAATGTCATTGGGAAGAAATTAAGGATGAATTATTGTAATAAAATTATCCATTTTATATCCATTATAATTCACAATTTTATAATGTGTTATTTCATTTCAGGCTAGCGTTTTTATCCCCTTGAACAATGGAAATCAGTTAGCTTCAAAACAATTAAAAGCGTCTGTAATGATGATGTGCTGGATGTTATCTAACAATGGAAAGAGATGCAATGCGTCAAGAAGATAAACTCAATTTGCTTAAAACGTAAGAATAGCCTGTGTAGTGCATTCTAGCTTCTTATCTAATGGTTTTAGTATTTCAAAAGGCTGATCGGTGCATTTACTGAACAAGAGACGATACTGAACCTAAGAATAAATGATCCTCAATTCGACCAAATGGAACAAAAAACTTAGAATATTATCGTTTTCAGAAATTGAACATTTATATGTATTATGTATAATTTGATTCATCATTTAACGTTGATACTTAACATTTTGGTTGCTGATGGCTGTACTAATGCTGAACACTAATAATTAGTTCATATATGTTGACTACTAACTCTGGACATTTGCATTGGTCGTTTGAACATTCCAGGCCATCGAGGCAGGCCGTGGTCGGCGAGCAGAAGCCCCCGACGCTCGAGCCTGCACCAGCAAACAGTAATTAAACCTATACTGGGACTAATTCTTTACGTAACTACATATTATTTAGTATGGAAAACAGGTGGATTTTACCATTTTCATTAGTACCGTTCATTCGGTAAAAATATTTTGTAGTTTGTCTGCCTTAACTGGAACTAACCGTCTACGTGACTAAATTTTATTTGGTGTGAAAAGCAGATTAATTTTTGCATTTATATTGACATTATTAATTTGGTCAATAATCTTTTTGGTTGCCTGCGTAACCACTGCATGAATTTCAGACGCAGCTCGGAAAATGAATATTAGTTGATTTTTTACTTTTTTTCTTGCTATTAATTGTTAACAAGTCCAAACATAAAACTATTATAGTTTTCATCTAAATTGTTGCCGACTGAGAATGCATATATATTTATATATGAATATCTATGATTAGGCTGAAGTTTGTTATTTAATAAACCTTGATTTCTATCATAGTACTTCAGTACTGCAAGTATTATTCCAATATATTTATCCTAATTATACCCTGTATTGGCAGAACTGGATATGTAAGCGAATGCATCACGTGCGCGCTACTCTCTGAGTCTATACCTTCGACCGCCCTGCGACGACGTATGGTCGGCAGCGCCTGGCACGTCCTGGTGGTGGTGTTGAAGTAGTAATCTCTGTTGGAGCGTGCGGTAATGAATACATTATGGCTATGACTAAAGTCAGTTTCATCTCTCCAATGCCGCGCCGGAGATTATAAAAATGTATTCATCAACGAGCAATTTCTATGTTAACATATGATTGACCAATTTAGGAGTATCTGATAAATCCCAACACTCCTACTCTTCTCACACTAATACTCCCCACTCCTCACACTCCTACTTTCCACTCACTTCTCACACTCGTACTTTCCACTCACTTCTCACACTCCTACTCCCCACTCACTTCTCACACTCCTACCCCCACTCACTTCTCACACTCCTACTCTTCTCGCACTCCTACCCCCCCACTCACTTCTCACACTCCTACTCCCCACTCATGGTTGAACTAGTATAAGGTTGACCAATCAAAAGCCCACTTTTGCGGATATAGTTCGTTGTTCGCCTGTGACGTCTCTGATCTCAGTGACGTCACGGGCATTAACCAATCACCGAAATGCGATCAAACCAGTTAACCAAACCGTCATGGAAATGACGGGTTTGTTTACGTTTCTCGTTCTACGTGACGTAACAAGAAAGCTTAACTGAAAGACGGAACTTCTCGTGGGTCAACCTTATATAGTTCAACCATGCTCCCCACTCACTTCTCACACTCCTACCCCCCACTCACTTCTCGCATGGACAGCGCAGGTCTTCACACGGGCGCCCCTCCGTGGCACCGTCTGCGGTAGACGCGCCCGCTGCCATGCACCCGTCGACGTCGCAAGGCGTCTCTCCATCTTGTTGGAAATATCATTAATAATTTGCATCAATTTCAAAGCTTCACTCGTTATTGTTAGCGCAATATTTTATACAACGCGGAACTTGCTAAACCTGGTGTTCGAAAACTGGTTGAATAATGAAATCTACAATGACCGTCAATTATTTTGAGCGTCATAATGCATCACCATTCACACAAATGTTGTACAGTGCAATCGTGTAATTTCATGTTCTTCATTCGCTTTTAAAAAATTATTGTACATAACAGTATAGTTTTCATGTTATTCAATCAAGAGTAGCGTATATTTCGCGAATTTATCATGATCGAAAAAAAGGAAACGCATCTAATTTATGCTGTTTTCTTATAATAATGTCGTTCGTAGATATTTATCCTTCAAGTCAGGACATTCCGTATCTTATAAATCTGTTTATTGGAGTTAAATTTAGTTGAAATTCCTTCAGAAGTTCAGATGAAGAGGCTCCTCTTTTTAAAAAATATTACAAGACACATTTTAGTCAATAAAAACTGGCAAGGAAATAATTTTGTTTTTATCCATGACTAGACACACGACAGAATTAATAGTTATGTGTGATCACGTTTGTAATTGTACTTTTGCCCTCTTAATATAACACCTTCATTTTTTGTTTGCGAGAATCAGGCTAATTTGAAGCCATTTGCTGAAAAACTTGAAAATTTTGTGCATTGAAGCTCAATTTAAAAAGAAATCGTCTTATTTTTAAGTGTCCTGCATGCGTACGAACTTTCCTCTACCCACCTGCCAAACTGCCGGCGATGAATCCTATTATGATCAACCAACAATGAATGACAAGTAGCATTTTGAGTTCACTATTCACTAAATGTGTACACGTTCACTAAGTCTGAACTTGGTGAACTCACTCTAGTACGACGTATGAGTACAAGTTGCCATTGGTAACCATCGAACAACAAACATACTTCTGACAAAAATTTTAGATGTGATTTGAGAAATAAAGAAATGAAGCAAATCAATTATATTAACGTAAAAATGTATGTTTTGGAGGTTGTGACTTTCTATGAATGGAAAGGTGTTCTGCTGAGAAGCTCTAAATTATTGGCTATTGCTTCGAACGTTGCGATGTAAATGAAGCAAAAAAATCGTTTATAGTGAGGTAGTATTTGATAAATAAAAATAAAATTTTGTTAAATATTATGCTATAGTATGTATGTTGGCATTAATAGGTACAGAAATTGGAAACTGGAAGTAAACCTGCACATGTTCCTTACATGAATGAATTTCCTCGCTACCCGGACTGTTTTGACTAAAACGGTTCACTCCCGAAGATATTTATACATTTTGCCTCAATAACTGTACCATGAAATAATTTGAATATTTTAATTGATACTAATGACAGGGTTAACCAAATTAAGCCTAAAATCCATATCAGTAGTAGAATTAGAAGAAGCGGAATTTTGGCATCTGCTAATATGGGTTTCCACGAAAACAAACTAGAAATCTTCTAAATATACTGAGCCATCATATATTATTAATGTAAATTTGACTCCCTAAATTCCCTAATATTTCAAATAGTTTTTATCGGACTGTCATGTCCATGATTGAACTATACACGTGATGTCTGAAAGTGTAATTTCTCTGAGAATTCACATCGTACTTCCTCAAAAATGGAACGGACAAAGGTATTATTCGACCAGCGTTGCCAGATGGTATATTTCTATACCAGATTTCACAAATCTGGTATTTTCAGAAGGTGTCTGGTATGAACATTTTAGATCTGGTATATTTGCCTAAATCTGGTATTTTTCTGGTATTTTCTGACTTGCTGCAAATTTACTGCATTAAGTTCCACCTCTGGAGTTTGAATTCCCTCCAACGTAGGCGGGGATTATATAGATTACCTTCAGAGCGGCGCGACTAGAGGTTTCCCGCCATTTTTGGAACCGCAAGTTTACCGCTTGATAAAATAACCCCAATTTATTTATTAAAATTTAACAACAAGACTTAGTGCAATATGAGCATGAGAGTGATGATCCTCGATTGATTACTGATCAGTGATGAACTGATGATATGGCCTAGGACGAGTGAGGTTGTCGAACCGATCTCTGCGACGCAAGCTCTACCATTTTTGTTTGGTGGTTTTGAATTCTAGAGTGCCACTTGAATTCTGGGGTGCCATTCAATATTTCACTGATCTTGACAATTATCATCCATTCAGGGAACTGGCTGCCTACTGCATCACTTGTCTACTTTGACCTGTCTCCAAAGCATTCGTGGTGCAAGTGTTTTCACAAGTCACCTATATGAAAAACAAGCAACGAAATAAAATTTCAACTAAGGTACTGGAGTCCGTTATTCGGACCAAAAGCTATCTGCTCAGCCGCAACAAGTGATCACACCCGAAATGTTAGATTAATGCAATATGCAAGCATGTACGAAAATAAGCAAAATGAAGATGACCTGTTTCCGTGGCTTGCTCATGTTGAGCGAAGAGGAAAAAGTGCCACAATGACAATGATAAAAAAAAGGAAAAAGTGTCAATGTAATCAAAAACAGGGAAAGGAAAAGTGTCAAAATGTACCAAACAGAGGGGGAAAAATATAACGTGTTCAATTTGGCTAATTATCGTCAAGCCAGATAACTGCAGTGCATAAGATAATTTTTTTTCTAACCAACGTTTCTGACGAATAGTTTTAATAAATTTGGAGGTATTAGTCTGTTTTTGAACGATAGAATTTCTGGTATATTTCTGGTATTTTGAGCTAGGCAATCTGGTATTCTCGCTAAGAAAAAACCTGGCAACACTGTATTCGACTATCATCATGTAGTCAAATGTCAACAAAAACCCAATACAGGTCTTCCATCGTGCCGACCGCGACCTTTTTTCTCCGTAAAAGTTATTGTAGAACTATATTTACGACATGGAAACCCTAAGGTAAAGAGATCAAGAAATAATATAGTTATTGTACCTATGTTTGCTTGCAGACTTTTTAATCTCGTACTTATCAATAACAGTTCACAAGACAACGACCACCGACCACCGTTAGATTTTCGATTCTATTACTAGTAGTATTAGGGATTTCGATTTTCCGTATCATTATGAAATACTTTGAAAAGCTGATGAGGTCATATTATCATTATGATTGAAGATGCATCGGATTGTCATTGTGGGGATGATATCCAACGACCAAGGGAGTCGACCATTTCTTTTTCACGTTAAGGTACCTACGAACCTACCATTGATTCGTCAGATTTGATACTATTGTTTGTTATTTGTAGTTATTATCAAACAATATTTACATTATTGCACAATTTATTTTCTATGAGGGTTTATTACTTACTAAATTAATTTGTATTAGCTATTATATCATGAAATTAAAGAGGCACAAGAAATTTGTAGGTACTCTTTTCCCTATATATTCAACATTTTCTTACTTTTTTAATAGTTTCCTATGCAACAAATTCATTTAGGCTAATTTTGTAATTTGTAAACCAATGAATAAATGTAAAAATGAACCAATTAAAAATTTTTTATGTAATTTATCAATTGGCTAAGGCATTTGCATGAGTTTTACTATGAAAATTAGGGAAATGTTACATTTTTGTCTGCAAAATTTTTTAATTTATATAAAATAATAGTTTTTACTTTTTACCAAGAATTATAGATAAATAAATAAAGTTAGAAAAATTTATTTAATTATATGATTTGTTCCAAATTTTAGTCAATATCTATCATATCATTGTATTCAATAATGCTGGTATCCTTGACACTTTATTTTACTGATCTTCACTAACTACCAGAAAACTGAGAGAAGAAAGTGTCTAAAAAAGTCTCCAGTTTGCAACCAGTCTTTCACAATTTTGTATCCTTATGCAACACAGCTATGCCTATGCACATATGTGCACTTGAGAGTTGAGACCTAACATATGTTCAGTCTTCAGAGATCAGATTTCAGAGTTAGATGCTAGTGGGGCCACTTGCTTTGTGCAATGGTCTGTGCCAATTGATCAGATTGTGATCATCCTGGACAGTCAATTGACTACAAAAAGCTAATTTAGCTAGAAGAATTTCCCAAAAACCAAACTCTTCTTTAATGTAGGGTATATATTGGTGGAATTATGTAATGTATTTAAAAAATATTTGTGTTTCTTTTTATAAATATTTTTGTACAAATTCAGATGATCTAAAATAGTTAAATTATGTCAATTCAGTAGAAACCTAGTATTAAATAAAGAGCTAATCTTTGACTCTACTGTGCAGGATAAAATGTATTACTTGGAATGTTCAAACCTCATGGCCGGAAGAAGATATGTCTACTCTCCTTGGACTGAAAGATGTGAAGCAAAACATGACAAGTGTCAAGAAATGCACTCCTCCAGCTTTGCCTGATATCTACATCATCAGGTAAGAAGCTCTTATTAATTATTATATTTATTAACAGTTTTCAATCAAGCTTCAACTATTTAAAAACATTTAATGTAATCTTTCACACTCAATTTGGATGCTCCTTAAAGATAATAAAATCAGCTTGTAGAAATATAATCCTGTTTAATGTCCAGAAATATACGTTTCCACCTTTCTGACTATAGTAAATAATTGGGCTGCTCATGTGACCTGATGGTTTGCTGAAAAAATGTGACCCTGGCCCCCTAAGTTGATGTATTGGTGTTCTGTTTAGAGCAGAACATCTCTCAAAAACAGTTGGAAATAAAGTTTCTATTTGAGTTTAGCATATATTCATAGTTTCACTCAAAATATATGTATAAATCTTGAGCATGGTAAATTTGATAGTTCATGTTGCAGAATTATAGATAATTCAGGTATCTTAGGACCGAAACATAACTGGACTGACACATTGCATCAGTTTGCAGGAGGTAAAGTCACAACCACAAAATGTTGTGCTGGATATGTTTTTTGAGGAGCCCTGGACCAAGCAGTTTTTGGATGATCTCAGCGCCCACAATTATGTCAGAATTGCTGGGGAGCGTCTACAGGTCAGTCTTATCTATTGTGTTGGGCTCAGTATAATTTTAATTTCTTCATTATTTCTATAGTTTTTGTACATCTTTTAAAATGTATAAAATTAATTATAGACTCAAAGGAGTTTTAATTAAAGCATAACTATTTTCTCATAGTCTGCAGTTATGGCTCATTTTCCTATAAATCTTCAAATGTCTCTTCATTCATCTTTTGACATCATTGAAATTTTTGTTACTTTCAACAAATTTATTTAGAACTAGTTTCTATGAACACAATCCACCAAAATAAAGCAATGTCCTGAAAATGATCCAGAATTACAACCATCAAAATTCATTCACTTGGGCTTGAATTTATTTTTACATTATTTTATCCCATTATTGCCTGATTTAATTCTGAGTATAAATTCAATGTTTTCTTTTTTGCTTTGCAATAACTATACTCTTCTATCATGTAATTGACAAATATTACTTCTTAATTAAGCAACATAATTAAGAATACTTTATATTTATTCTTCACAGGAGTAGAAAAGCAATATAAATGCTCATGTATATCTTTTGCACAATGATCATTGCTAAAGAAATCTAATGAAAATGTTTAAAACTATGAAAGTGATTTAAAGATTTATTTTAATGCGTGTGCTATGACTGTGCCTTATAGAAAATCAACTAATGCTATCAATAAATCTTACTTGAAATAAGTGCCTAGAATTTGCCATAGGTATATCTTTTTGATGATATAAGAGTGTATATTTTATTCAAGCATGTTTGTTACTGAGGCTTGAAGGATTTGTCTTCACTGGATTGTTCATTAAAATGTCTTAGTATCTCCCATAGTGTAAATGTAATATTTTCACTTAATTTTGTAGGATATTTTGGCTTGCCTATATTGAGTTGGTATCTAAATAAATTGACATCGTTTTTATCCTGTCAGGGTTGTGTTCTGAACATCATTGTCAAGAAAGAGCTTGTAGCTCAGCTGCGTGACATCCACACCTCCGTCACAAGAACAGGTTTTGGGGGCCTTTGGGTGAGAATTTACCCAGTCTGCAGTATAATGAATCTATTTAATTCAACATTGTTAATACACACATTTAACTATTGTATATTACAGAATCTACTGATGAAGATTTTCTACTGACGTTTTTTCTGTGGGTTCAGATTAGTGCCAGGCTGCTTTGAAGATTTTTTTGTAGTTGCTTACTTTTTTAATTAAAAATATTACATTATTACTCTATCATTTGTCAAATAAGTACTGTTGTATTAACTGACAGCACTGGTGAGGACTGGTAACGACACTAGTAAGACAACACTCGCTTTTTTTTTGTTACTGGTAAGATTGTTTTGTTGCACAAGAAACAAGTAGCATGCATTTAAAATAATTAGATAGCTTCAACAATTTCGTGTACAGTTGTTGCTTTCCTTGTCAAAGAATAACGTTAACATTAATTTTACAGGGAAACAAAGGAGGCGTGAGTGTTCGCTTCAGCGTAGGAGGATGTTCTGTGTGCTCTGTCAACTGCCACCTTGCAGCACATGACGGAGGTTACAGTGAGCGAGTCCTGCAGTACAACACCATCCTGCATAGCACCACCTTCCCTCAGTGCTCTCCCACAACTTCTATACTCTACCATGAGTAATCCTTAATCTTTTATTAAGGCTATTATTTCATACTGCCTATAGTCATATGAGTAATTCTTTGAGTCAGCTAAAAGTGGCATGTTAAAAGTTGCTCCTATTCAATGAACCCCCCACTCCAAAATTTTTTAGTTTTTCCTCCAGTATATTTTTTTACAGATGATTTAACCCATATATTCTTATTTCCTTTCATGTTGATTTAGAGATATAACATCCATCAATATTGCCCATTCATTGCTCAAATAACCTATAAGTTCATGTTGCAGTTATGTCTTCTGGATGGGAGACCTGAACTTCCGCCTAGCCTCCAGTATCTCTGGTGAAGAAATTGCCAGGCTGGTGAGCAAGGGCAGCTTGGAAGAGCTCTATGAACTGGACGAGCTGAAGAAAGCGCAGTCTGCCAGGGACGCTTTTGAGCCTCTCACTGAAGCTCCTCTCACTTTCCCGCCCACATACAAATACAAGGAAAACCACGTGTCTGATTATGACTTGAGGTGGGTGATGTTTGTGGATATAATCAAAAACTACATTCATTCACACCTGTTACACATGGATGAAACCTATTTATATTTAAATCCATATTTATTTTCCTCGAACTTCACTTGATCTGTGTAATCGAAATCTTTGTTTAGTTTTTTTCATTAATCACGTTACCATTTGTTACCAAGCCAGAATTTTGGGCAAAATTCTCAACATGTTCATAATTATCAGTGAAAATGATAAACAAATATTGTTTAGGAAACTTGGTTATGGAATTCCTACCGTAGCCTCTCTAATTTTTTTAATTGACTGTGTGTTGTTTGTGTCAGACTCTTGAATATTAAATCCCTAACGAGATTATTATTATTAAGAATACTCGCCACTCGGGATACACATTCAATCAAAGTATCCTATGTGGTGCCCAGGGCCCTACAGCCGGCGGCCTGCGTGGACAGACAGAATCGTGCACCAGGTTTTGTTTTAATTGAATGTGTGTTGTTTGTGTTCGACTCTTGAATATTACTTGAAGTATCCTATGTGCTGCCCTACAGCCGGCGGCCTGCGTGGACAGACAGAATCCTGCACCAGGTTTTGTTTTAATTGAATGTGGGTTGTTTTTGTCCGACTCTTGAATATTACTTGAAGTATCCTATGTGCTGCCCTACAGCCGGCGGCCTGCGTGGACAGACAGAATCCTGCACCAGGTTTTGCCCGACGCCTACGAGCACGTGAAGCTCAGCGCCGAGCAGACGAGCTACAGCGCCCTGCAGCAATACAGGCAGAGCGACCACAAGCCTGTCATCGCCGAGTACTTAATTAAGGTAGCAATACGAACGGCATTTATATACACACTTGCTGTAAACGCTACATTTTTTATTAAACATAACTATAGGTATCAGTAAAAGTACTCCAAAGAAATCTATAACATAATTCATTCTGGTGTTATCTACTCTCTCAACGATGAAAATTTGTTTCTGTTTATTGGGCATTGCATTAATGTGCTAATCAGTCCTAATATATTTGTGTCATCAGCTTATAAGACACCCGTAATTTTGTTAACATTACTTGTTATGAATATATGATTCCATTACACCAGCGTAAGACACTGAGATTATTTTCTGCAGTAATCAAATGAACAGAAGCTTTAACTAAATAAGAACACCTTCTTACTTAGTTGTACCGTTGTTGTCTTATTGTCTTATTTAGATGTTTATAAGAACACCTTCTTACTTAGTTGTACCGTTGTTGTCTTATTGTCTTATTTAGTTGTTTATAAGAACACCTTCTTTAGTTGTACCGTTGTTATCTTATTTATTTGTTCACTTGTACGGTTGTGATGACAGGTGTTCAGCGACCACAGGGAGCGCTGCGTGCGTCTACAGCCCACCGGCGACTGGCGTGTGTGCGAGGGCGGCACGGCCACCGTCAGCCTCGACAGCGACGTCGTCGTCTCTAACTCTGACTATATCGCGCTTTTTAAAGTAGGCCTCTTTTATAACTTATCATTGACTCCTGTTTACTCAGCTGATGTTATCGGTTAAATTTGTGCATAAGAGTCACTTTTTCATTGCAGTTTAATTCGGTATACATTGCCATTGTCCTTTGAATGATGGTTATTGAGACACTTTAGTTGCTGCGTCTTGTTTGCACCGCCATTTCCAATGTATTCTAAAATTTTCGTATTTGTAACTTTATTATCTTCAGCAGGTCATATACCATATGTTTGGTCCGGCGCTGTTACAAAATTTATAACATACATATAATTAATTTTTGGAAATGTGTAGTTGTGAATTGATATGGTTGTTTTTGTTAGGGGATTTCTAAGTAGGGCTTGTGACAAATTTTTATGACAAATTCATAGATAACTTTTCAGAATTTGCAGCACAAATATCTCAAATTGAAAATCCTTTTGTGTAGTTTGTGATGAGCTAATTTTTAGGGACTTCATTTCTGATCTACTTGTAAACGTCTCACGGTTATAGCAAAACATGTGTCATTAATCCATATGTTTTTCAGGATAATTTCTGTAACATGGAACAGTACATAACTTACTGCTACTTGCCCGAGATAAAGGATCAGTCTGGACCCGCCACGTTCACCGTCAGTATGAATATGTGCTATTCGTAGTTTAAACTTAACTCTTGTTTTGAAGATGGATAACCAGCTTTATACCTACGATTTCCATGCAAAAAGAAAATAATAATAACTCGAGCGATAAAAACGTATACTACATTAGCTCCAAAATTCATGCCTTCCAAGTTGAAAAAATTCTCAGTTTCTCCGGTGCAAAATTTTCTGAATGGCGTTGTTTGGAAACTCTTATTGCACTGTCGAATGAAGTCTAGTAGCACTGTATCCTATGTGTGGCTTGTGTTCCCTGACCACTAAATTTCCATTTTAATGTAGGTTGCGCTGCAAGATGATCTCATCCATGACGCGGGCATGTACAGACTCGTGTACGTGTCTCGCCTGTACAACTGCTACCTCGGCATGAGCGACGCCTTCGCTGTTCAACTGTCCCCACAGCTGATGCCTGCGCAGTCTCGCCTCGGAACTGCGTGAGTGTCTTCTGATGCCTGCGCAGCCTCGCCCCTGAACTGCGTGAGTGTCTTCTGATGCCTGCGCAGCCTCGCCCCTGAACTGCGTGAGCGTCTTCTGATGCCTGCGCAGCCTGGTGCCGCGTCCACGTGTCTTCCGAAACCGACGCCCTCTCGTGGCGCATCAGCATAAATGTCTCCGGCAGCGTGAGCAGCATCTTGCCGCACCTACGTGGATGTCTCTTGTGATCTTTGTAGCTTCGCGTCTGAGCTGCTTGACTAACAACTCCGTTTTTAGCGCATTTTCTCATTTATGGAAAAAATGCACTATTGTGCTCGCCATGTCCGTCTGTCTGTCCGTGACCTCAAGTTTTCGTCGACGAGAAAATGCGCTCTCTGTCCCTCACTGCTGTGAGTACTGAGTTATATTTTTGCAATTTATGCCGCTGTACTGGACTTCTACTTGTACAGGCTTGGGTCATAGCGAAGGCTTTTCCCACCTTGTTTCTGTGAAAGCCTGGGTAATTGCAGTTGTTTGTGGAGGGGCCTTATGTAGCCGTGCACCGAAATCTAGTTTCGTTCCCCGAAATCAAATTTATTTATAAGTGCGAATCTATACAACGTATCTATACAACGCTCGTATTTTGGGGAGTCTGGAAAACTCGCCTGTGCCAGTAGTTGTTTAGATTTTTTTGCCTCAAATAACAATAGTCAACTACGAAATATTAGGTTTTATTGGCAGTTATTACAAAAATCGTTTATTTTGTTTTTTAATTTTGCCTACTATTGCAAATTTTTATTAATATTTAAGAGTTGTCATATACAAAAAAAAACTAATCACTTAGTTCCCGAGTTACTTCTCAGTCTAAGTAAATTTTTTATTTTAATTATTTGTGACGATGTACATGTACTTTGTTTCATGCATGTTATGAATTTAAACCGGCCACGTTGCGGTGTTCTATAGTTTTTTGGCCCAAGTCTTTTTAACTAATCAAGTTTGCGCTCCTTTGTTTAAACTCTAATATATGACATTACACGCGTCACAAAAAATGTGACATGACACACATCACAAAAATGTAACTTGATTCTCGTGGCACATCAGGAAATGTGACCGTTTTATTAGCTTTATTTCGTCAACTTTGACGTAGTGCGCAGTTAATATTGTCAGTGCCATCGTGTGCAATCATCAGATGGGATACTTGTTTAATTAGGCAGTAAGTTCATTAAGTTGATATTAAATTTCCAGTCATTCATTACCCAAATTAGAACGTCGTATCTGACTTTTATTAAGGACCATTTGCAAGCTCAAAACAAATGTTAATTTAAAGTTAGTTCAGTAATCTTTGTTCGGCGTTTAGATATTTCCATGTACCACTCGCCTGGAGAATTTGTTCAGCTACATTAAATATAGAGGCACCAATCATTGAACTATTGGCTAATAATTTTTTCGGCTCAATCTACGCTTTAGAAATGTTTTCTCTGTTACATTAGTTCCTGGATAATGAGCTGATCCAGCTTTTTCATTTATATCAACGCTCTAGCGGCCTAGCCAAACTTGATTCCGTAAACTCGACCTGCTAGAGTAGTAGTCATATCCTCAGTCTGCCTAAAACACAAGTTAACAAGGAAGTTAAAAGCAAAGTGAACGCCAAATAAATTCACCATATCGATTTTGAAAAAGTTTCCGAGTCCAGCTCCATCGTCATCGTGAATATACTTGTCGTTACAAAAATTACCATCAATAAGCTTTTACAAAATTAAAGGACTTGAAAAACTTTTCGTTCTCTTTGCTTTTAAATTCCTGCTTGAGTAGATTATGGCGTCCTGCTAACTTGCAAGTCACAATTTGCGAAAATTTTTCAATCATCGGTGCTCGACGCTTAAACATCTTTGAAAGTTTTAGCCTCTTCACTTTGAATTTAATTTAATTTAGCATTCTTTCGTTACGTTTGCATATGTCATGTGTTACAGTTTCTAAAATTAAAAATAACAGAAATTGTAATGACCATTTAAAACTTGTGATCAGACATTCGTTTTTGGTCGGATTCGTTTCTTGGGTAGTCAATTCTGCATGAGGGACGATATCAATGGTTGGCACAACGAATTATTTAGCCCTCTACCGCCTGACATGAGTAACCGGAGCAATATTGCCACAAGCCAACTTCTCAAAAAGATATGTTCTAGTGAGCGCAAAATGACTTGCACTGATGGTTGCCGCCACGTCGGACAACTTTAAAATGTTCTCTGTTGCGTACAAACGTCCTCAGGTTGCTACACTCTATAGTTTATGAATAATTTAATTTGAAGGTTATGTTCCCGGAGAGTGACATACGGCGGTAGAGGGTTAACAGGAAGATATGGCTCTACTGAAAATATTACCATCGCTGCCTTATAAAATAACTTCTAGCCGCTACTGTTCGTCTTGTATGCATTCTATGAGACAGATATACCCTGAGCCGAACATTCTGCCGAGCAAACTAAAACACTTGAGAGACAATTCTTCCCTCGCTCTTTTGATTTACTTGTAATTACTGGTGAGATGGATCTTGCATTTTGATTTATTAACTGTGCACTGCTTTTGTCTGTTCCATTGAATCGCAATACGATTAATTCTATATTAATTGCATAGTGAGCACTGGTGACGATATCGCACTTGTACTGGTGACGATATCGCACTTGTACTGGTGAAGATATCGCACTTGTACTGGTGACGATATCGCACTTGTACTTATGACGATATCGCACTTGTACTGGTGAAGATATCGTACTTGTACTGGTGAAGATATCGCACTTGTACTGGTGACGATATCGCACTTGTACTGGTGACGATATCGCACTTGTACTGGTGAAGATATCGCACTTGTACTGGTGACGATATCGCACTTGTACTGGTGAAGACATCGCACTTGTACTGGTGACGATATCGCAGTTGTACTGGTGACGATATCGCAGTTGTATTGGTGACGATATCGCACTTGTACTGGTGACGAGATCGAACAGCAACCCAGCAAGCCGTGCGTTCAAGTTTAGATGAAGATCCTGTGCAATTTATTGCTTATGCAACTCTTAAAATATCGCTTTCTGGTTTGTTGTTCTTCTGTTATGTCGATTGATCGACTCACGATCCTTTCCGCTTGTGAATATGCGCTGAATAGTATTCTGTTTCAAATAGACTATAAATAATGACATTATCAAACTTATACAATGTTAGATATACGCGCTACAACTGCATGAAAATTTCTGGTCTTAATTTTTGAAGGATCTCATTGTAGCAACGGCTATATTCATCTTCGTAATAATTTAGCTCCTATTAGCTGATGTGCAATACTGATAGTTCGCTTTACCTGAGTACGATGAAACACTCTGTAGTGGTCATG
The DNA here is from genome assembly GCF_000764305.2 of Hyalella azteca. Classification (NCBI taxonomy): domain Eukaryota; kingdom Metazoa; phylum Arthropoda; class Malacostraca; order Amphipoda; family Hyalellidae; genus Hyalella; species Hyalella azteca. The sequence continues at coordinate 1,982 of NW_025944682.1, read as the reverse complement.
AACCCCCATCATCTCGAGGACAATTTTTCTGCTGATTTTTTTTAGTTTTTGTCGAACTATGACTATGAGAACACATTTCTGGTTCATCTTTTGTGTTAGTTTGCAATTTTATATTCATATGTCATAGCATATTTTGTAATAAAACATTCGGCTCCCTCGTTTCTAGTCTGAGGTATCTAGCGCCTCCATAAATTGTATGTGAGCTGCATCGTGCTTTCTTGACCAAATTTCTCTGACGTGATTCCCCAACAATAATTTATCAAAGATTTTTACGTTACTGATACAATACCTGTGTGACTCATGGTTGTGCATGCAGTTCGCGTATTGACATTATTTTGGTTTTGTTTTTGTGGGAGACTTGTAGCCAAATGATTATTATTATTTGTTGCATTGTGTGGACATATACTTTTTATATACGTTTTTCTGATGTATGATTGAATGTATGCATAATAATTTTGAGGCTAAGAGCCTAAATTAAGAGTATAATATTTAAATATAGGTACCTAAGTTTTGGTCATAAGAATGTCACTAGACGCAAAGAATTGAAAGAACATCGTTTGCATTGTGTTAGAAGTAATGGTTCGTTATGTTCGTTTTAGCTTTATCTCTATATGTATGACTTATTATATCATTGAATTCATGAATACTGATTGTTAGCTTGCATATATTTTCTTCGAATGTCGATCATCCTGACGCATCATTAAATGTCAACTAGATGAATACATGAAGTTAATTATTGTTGATTACAAGAAAATCAATAAATATTTTTGGGATGCTTCTTTTTGTCTTTTTGTGTAGGTTCAATAAGACTTGGACGCGTGCGTTTTATCCCACATTGATAGTTACTCAAATCGAAATTATGTATCAATCAATAGTCTACATGCCATGTATAAAAAATGAAAATTCCACGTGAATTTTCTTCATATTAGATAAGTTGCCACAAGCATATCATGATCTTTGCCATTTGCACATTTAGTTACGAATTACAACGCTGTTCGAGTTGGGATTGTACTTCGGTACTCATTGTTTCATTTCTACAAGTGACACGACTTAAACATGACCTCACGTTCTCCTCGTCAAATGAAAAACAAATCAGCTGTAACCAAGTCTGACACTGTGGCCTATACAACTAAAGCTACTGAACTGTATTTACTGTAGCTAAGCTAAAGCTTCGCTATTCCCGTTATTCAATGAGATTAAGATATTTATAAAATATTCAGCACCTTTATTCAAGTTATTGAAGGTTTAATATGTGCACTGTGACTGTGCACCCACTTGCAATGTGGTTCATCTGCTGGCACTTGTAACACCTAAGTCAGTAAGTGGGGCCTTAACAAAAGGTCTCACCGGATATCGCAAACTGTTTTAGTAGCTAAACTAATTGGAATATTGCAAAACTAAATATAGTGGCGTAAATGTTAACATTTTTCCTATCTATGTAGTATAGTATAGTATCTTTGGCATTAAATAAATAGGCCTGGATAGTGGATACTCAGGATACTGAGGATAGGCCTGTCGCCGATTCTTGTACTTTTCTTGACTGGACTGGCCTTACGGACGGTAGATTTAAAATCGCTTCTAGATATCAGATGTTCCGTAGGGTACTACGAGGCATTTTAAGACTGAACATATGCTCAAGCATCATGCATGGCCTTGTCTAGTCTGTTCTTAAACTCGTTCATACTCGGACCATACCCAGGATGGTGCCGTTTTCCGCGGATTAATCCGGCGTAAACGAGACTCCAAGCCCTTCTACTGGCGTACAACGCGGCGTACAAAGAGCTAAAATAACGTTATTGGCGCACACGCCCGGCGTACGTCCGCATCTGGCTTGTCTCGACCTCGACGTAAGTCTGCATCTGGGCGATCTGGCTTGTCCTGACGTACCGTACGTCCGCATCTGGCTTGCCTTGGTGTACGTTTGCATCTGGGTGATCTGGCTTGTCCTGACGTACCGTACGTCCGCATCTGGCTTGCCTTGG
>NW_025944681.1:0-383 GCF_000764305.2 Hyalella azteca | reverse complement strand
ACTTGCCCACCTCCATGGTACTAAACACAGACCCAGCAAGGCAGCCTGTATCTCCCATGAAAGACTAAGGTAGACATAAGTTTATTGTGATAGCAAATACCCTGCAAAAATGAGAATTAAAAAAAAAGAAGGAGCAACCTGATCAAAGCAGACTGAAAAGCCTCAGAGGGAGAGAGCCAGTTGGGTTTAAATGGAATTTGGCTCAGGAGTCAAGCCTAAACCTAAAGAATCGAAATGTCAATAGCTAAATACAAAAGATAAAGTATCAAAGATAGTACCGTAAAATGGGGTTACTTTGACCGGCAGGGTAACTTTGACCACTTTTCATTTTTTTAACAAAAACCCCCAAAACTCAAAAACTATTTGACATAGAAAAATTTTGT
>NW_025944680.1:0-72782 GCF_000764305.2 Hyalella azteca | reverse complement strand
TAAATGAGGGGCTGAAAATTGCACCTGCTACCGAAATAGAGCGTCGCTATTACCATTTAAATGAGGGGCTGAAAATTGCACCTGCTACCGAAATAAAGCGTCACTGGTGCCATTTAAATGAGGGGCTGAAAATTGCACCTGCTACCGAAATAAAGCGTCGCATTTTCACTCAATTGAATTGAGTGATTTGAAATGGCATATGAAGGCCCAATGTTGTGTGGTTATTGTCTGTTCATGATAAAATGGCACATAAAGAAAAAATTATCGTCATTCAAATAGAATTAGGGCCAAAAGTCCAAATTGCAGCGCCATTTTCATCAGTTTGTCGGGAATGAGCCAAAAATGGCACCTATCACCAAAAAGTGACGTTATTGTTATTTCAATACAAGAGGGTCCTAAATTGCACAATAGGCTAAAATGAGACAGTAGTTATCATCTGATCAACGGATAGGAGCCAAAAATTCCACAAATCATAAAATCTCTGGCTTAATAATATGAACATGAGAAAAGGGGAATAGAAAGAAGAAAAATAACTAAAACATAAGAAAATTAGAGGAAAAGAGATATGAAAGCCTATAAGAGTAAAAATGAAGGAGAAAAGGAAATAAAATAAGAGATAAGGAAGGGAAAAAGAGCACGAGAAGGACCAAAGAGAGGGAGAAAGAGTGACAGCAGAGACATAAAGAGAAGGTTGACGAAGATATTCGAGTGTTGCACACAGTGTTGCACAAAGCCCCAGTTGTACTGAGTGTTGCGCAGAGCCCTGGACGTGTCGCACCTGAGAACACGCCGATGACGGTCTGGGTGCGCTCCAGGGGCGGCGTCCACACAGCCAGCATCGCCATCATTGCGGGGAATGTCAGGCCCTGACAACATGCCACTCATGTATGTATGTATGTCATGAATGGCTGGCTCAATGTAGGGAATGTCTAGCTGAGAACATTACTGTGAAGCTGACAACATGGCCACCAAGAGCATAATGAATGTGTAGCTGAATGTAGTGAATGTGTAGCTGAATGTAGTGAATGTGTCAGGGTTGGCAATGATTAAATCAAAATGATTAAATCATGTGATTAAATCACTTGATTTTTTTATAAAAAAATCATGATTTTTTCGATTTTTTTGATTTATTTGATTTTTTTTATTTTTTCATATATTTAAATATAGTGGGTGGCAGTCTTTAATTTATATTGAGGTATTGTTATTCATGGTTTAGTATAAATGTCCTATGAATGTCAAATTGGTATATAAACTAGTTGCCTTTAATGTGTATTAGGTTCCAATAAATTGAATGTTTTTGGTACAGAGGCATCAAGTGTGCATTACATTGTACGTAGCTAGCAGCTTAGCTAATTCTTATAAGGCTATAAGTAGTCTTCAACTATTTAACTATTTGTTATATATTGATTACAATATACAATTTAAATGTGTTNAAAGTAGAGGATATTGTTGTTGGTAGTAAATGACAAAGTAGAGGATATTGTTGTTGGTAGTAAATGACAAAGTAGAGGATATTGTTGTTGCTGTCTCTTATACACATCTAGATGTGTATAAGAGACAGCTTCTGTAGAGAAGAAGATTTTAGTGGCGTTATTGATGTTGTGATGTTAAAAACTTGTGGTAATATATTTTTTCTATTTTTGTGGTAATGTGGGAGACGTTGAACATTTTTAACTTTAATAATATTGATAAAGATTAGTGACTGAAGAAGTTGCGTGTGGGAAATACAACTGTTATTAGTTTTCAAGTTGAAATTTTACATTGATGAAAATTTGTGGTAGGTATTAATTCGGGCACGTTTATAGATATGATAGCTGTTAGTGTAATAATTATAATTTCAATCATTTCTTCCATTCAAATGAATTCCTAATGAATATGATCGACATTTTTAGCGCATTTTCTCATTTATGGAAAAAATGCACTATTGTGCTCGCCATATCCGTCCGTCCGTCTGTCTCTCCGTCCGTGACTTCACGTTTTCGTCGACGAGAAAATGTCCTCTCTGTCACTCACTGCAGTGTATACTGAGTTATATTTTTCCCGCTTCTGAATTCAAGATTCGTTTATGGAGTGTATTTTAGTGAGTATTTAATCATCTCTAGATCTTCTTGTTGAGATTCTTGACGCCTACTGATGTCTCAGCTCGTTTACAACGTTTTATGTTTCGATTTCTATATTTTTTCTGAGAGAAATTGCCAGTTATGAACGTCTGTAAATTAGCCGTTATAGGATTAAATCTAGGTTAACGTGAATATTTAAGAATATTTTTATACCAAACTTTCACCCTAACTGATCGTCTCAGTGCCTTGAAACTTTGTCATTCCTATCTGACACCTAACCTAACGACTAAACCTAATCTAACACTGACACCTAACCTAACCTAACTTCGCCTGCAGTGTCGGCCATACGTTCGTTGGCTCGTATGGCTGATACTGCTGATCAAATTTTCTTCTGGAGATTATGATAAATATTAGGTAATAATGATACATTGCTGCAATATGATGCTAACAATTTCGTTTAGTTAATATGATGCTCTAACAATTTCGTTTAGTTTTGATATGGACTGCGATATTTATTTATTAATACGAACCTACAGTATAGTTGAAAATCTATGAAAAACGATCTCATTTACTTTTCATATGACAAATATTTATTTATACAAAACTATAATGTAGTTGGAAACCGATGTCACAAAATAAGACAATTTCTTATTTCATAATGCACATGAGCGTTGCCTGTCGTGTGCCTTTTTAGCACATTTTCTCATTTATGGAAAAAAGCGCTATTGTGCTCGTCATGTCCGTCCGTCTGTCCGTCCGTGACCACGTTTTCGTCGACGAGAAAATGCGCTCTCTGTCACTCACTGCAGTGATTACTGAGTTATATTTTTTATAAAATCAACGTTAACGTGTACCGTAGCAGCTCGCATCAGCAAAGCGCCAAATAAATGACCAATACCGAACTTGTCCTAAACCAGCGTTGTCTTGCACTATGTTCACGACTAGACGTTCTTATTGAACAGCGAGCTGCATCTTCATGTCACAAATATGACCGTTATAGTGTTATGCAAGCGTTGCGATGTAGGGAGACGTTTATCTCAAGACTTGGTTGATTTATCAATCATGTATTTTTTCGAACTCTTCCTTAAGAATATTCTATAAGCGCCTTAATTTCTGTCTCTTGGCTGTCGCTCATATACAAACGAACTGCATCATCCTGAGTTTCTCGTCCTCCTGTTCAGATGACATTTTTGTTCAAATATTCAGGGACGGTAATGTATCAGAACTGCTAGTGTTAACGTTCAGTTGAAGTTATCGCTTTCTTGTGGACTTTATATTAATTATTGTGCAATATTAATGTACTTACGATGTAAGTATCATGGTAGACAATCATTAAATTTGTAAACATTGTATCATTGCATTACTAACAAGAGTAATAAGCGTTCATTAGGACTTGACATATTGAAGGAATATTCCCCTCTGAAACCCAAACGTTAATTGCAATAAACTTGGTTAAATCGAACTAATTGCATGAATCTAACTAGATTGAGTTTTGTATTGAGATCTGATTAGTGATTAGCACTTTTGTTAGATTGTTAGGTATTTTCTGAAGTAACTCAGAAGTACTACTGTACTAGTGAGTAGTGACTAAGCTACTACGTACTACTCACTGACTAGTGAGTACTCTTTCAGACCGGGAACAGACCCCAAGCGCCAAGTGGAAATTTCACTTTCCCAACCCAGGGTGCAGAAGGTGGAAGCAGCATTGCCAATATATGGGTTTTTAAGCCCAGGGCCAAAGCGTCGCCGAACATTTTCAAGATGCGTTGCCAGGTAATTTTTAATGAAAAGTCATTTATGCCACACTCAGAAAGATGTATATAAAGGGGGAAATTTATCGCGTAAATCAATCTAATTATATTTTTTCTGCGCAGGCGTTTGTGCAAATCACTGTCATCGATTCCGCGCAGCACTCGATTTGCGCAGCACTCGGCGCGGGCCGCGGAGCCATCCGACACAGTTCTGATTTAGACACAGTTTTCATCTGAATGGAATGTTAGTCCCAACATTGGCATGCAGGATCGTACTGTGTGACATACAGGTTCATACCCTACTTGCCGCAACCAGTCCAGTCATTCATTAGAAGGCACCGATGGCACATCTAAAGCCATGTTGCCTTCTTTAGTTCTGTAATTCATGTCCGATTGAATTGTGATCCATGAATGAATATTCATTACTGTGCTGACTCTTAGAACCTGAGTCCTGAGTTGACGCGGTAGCAATCTAGTTAACTCGTATCCAACCGCAACACAGTGCGGATACATGTTTGCATTGCCGCGCGTCCATATTTAAACTATTTTAGCTTTCTAAAAGTACGGCGCTGTTGGCGCACGGCGCATTTTTAAAAATTTTTTACCGGCATAGTACGGCACACCGCGCAGGTCGTTAAAATGACAATATAAATTCCCGCGCACCAGGCACATCTTCCTGACCATGGCATTTATGCTGGGTCATGAAAAACTAATTACAAGCCACGAACTTATTTACAAGGTTGCATGCACGTGGTACCCCAAATAACTAATTTTACCATAAAAACAGTCCAATTGTACAGCAAGTGTCAACTGAACATGTGTCATGTGATGATGCAGTCTGAACGCTCTAATGTAACCGCAACTACATTTTGTTTAAATTTTTTTGGCGGGAACTCATCGCAACCGATTTCCCGAAAAGCTTTACTGCATCCTGATCCATCCAACTTACCGGAAAGTGGAAACCTTACTTTTTTTCTAAATATTAAATGCAAGAATTACAATCTAAATGTGTTGGCAAGATCTTCTGAAGTCATAAATTTTGTTACTGAAGCGTCGTCAAAGATCTTGCAATATACATCCACTCATAGTCATACTAGTGACAAACCAGAAATTTTTTAGCATCAGTTTATTTCTAATTTCCTCATTTATTCAAGATTTAAACCAATTTCTTATGATGATAATGCTGGTATCCATGATACTTTGCTGGTCTACTTATAGGAGTCAAAAATGAACTTGAGGGAGAGTCTAAAAAACTTTCTGCTTTGCCACTATGCAGTGATGATCCACTCTCTGCACAGTGGTTCCCAACAGGCTGACACAGCACACAGGTACTAACTTTTTGTACATGCGCAGAATTACCCCAGAGCTAGAAAAGTCCTATTTTTGTCTGAAATATTGCAGCTCTAATATCATATAATTTCAGCAGGCATGATTTATTTATTATTTATTACTATGAAATCTCATGGCTTGAATGACATAAATTTTTGTTCGATTGAAAAATTGCGGTTTGCACTTCGCAAACATGTCATTTCATAAAATTTTCAACTTGCGCAATCCGGATTGGCATTGCTTTACCATTCCTGCCAAAATATCTTGCAGAAAAAACATAAACATTGTAATGTAAACAAATCAACTAAACGTTTTGTTGAAGATCGCGCATAGTTGCGGTCATGTCAAAGCGGTCAGACTGCATTAAAATGTGCTCAACTTACAGTAAAGACAAATTTTATTGTTGCAGTTTGACTGTTTTAGGGTAAAATTAGAGATTTGGGGTAACACGTGCATGGACTTTGTAAATAAATTTGCGCACCGTAAATGGCTTTTCATGGCCAAGATATGGCATTCACGGCTTGGTGAAATGGAATCACGGCTGGCAAATCCATAAAACCATGGCTCAAAAAATTCAGTCACGGTGTAGCAGTTTGACTATTGTTATGCGGGTGTGATGAACTCGTCGTCAGCTTGTTTTTGTCTATTGCAGCTACTTAGATTATGGGGAATTAAAGTTGGTGTTTTCTAAGTTTTATTAAACAAAGTTAAAACAAGTTACATAGTTTATTACATGGGATCAGCAGCTTATGAGAGACGTCAAGGATCGTGCCAAATGAGTGGTTAAGAAATTGCGAATTGTGGGGACAAGAAGTAGTAAAGAATTAGCGAATAAGAGGAACATGAATAGTTCAGAATTTAGCAAATAGGAGGAACATGGAGTAGTAAAGAATTTGAGACTAGAGAGGAACATGAGTAGTCCAGAATTAGCAAATTATGGCAGATGAGTGCGGACTGCTGACTTAGGAGGAATATCTATATTCAACCACGAAATTGGTTAATTCTCTTGGAATATAATGTATCACTTCCACTGTAGAAGTGATAGTACATTATATTTCAAAAGAATCAACCAATTCCATGGTTGAATATAGCCTATTCCTCCTAAATTGGCAGTCCACACTCATCTGCCATCCAAAAATGCCATTCTGCCATTATGATTCTGTGCATGTACAAAAATTTTCCCACAAAAAATGCGAAAGTTCCACTATTCCACAGAACTAAAAATGATGTTGCATGATGATGCGAGGCCAACATACACAGGACAGTTTTCATAGTGAGCTCATAACCTTTGTTGTGCTGGATCATACTTCAGGAACTGTTTACAATTTCTAAAACATGGATGGCAAATTGGCAATGCTTTTGCATAATAGATTACACATTTATGCAAGATACAAAAAAAAACAATAAATAAAGACTGGAAATATTATTTAGCATTTTATTGATCCTTTAATGATTGTTCAAATTTGCACAGTAAAATAAAATTATGCTGACCTAATATGCCTAGAGACCTAGAGTAATATATGTAAGTCATATAGGGTAAACACACCATATTCCGACACTGGGTAATTCCAACACCCCTCAACTTTTTCCTTTATATTAAGCTTGGCCTTAGTTCCACGCATGCATAGATGGTTGAAATAGTGACGTCATACTATTGTGCGCCAGATTTCCACAAAAAACTAGGTCTAGCGGCAAAATATTAAGATCCACAGAGCAAAATCCAAGTCAACTAGTGAGAACATCAAATCACTTATGAAAGTTGATAGTTGAGCTTGCTTTACTAAATAGTGATATACTGTTTGTGTAGAAAGGATATTAAGGTTTGAGACTTTTAAATAAGTCTGTGAATATATTAGTATTAGGCATAGTGGCAAACCAGTGATTTTTTGGAGTCCATTCATTTTTAATTTCCTCATTTACTCCATATTTAATCCATATTTAAACCCATTTCTTATACATGATAATGCTGGTATCCATGATACTTTACTGGTCTACTTATAGTACTAAAAAAACTCTCTGCTTTGCCACTATGATTATTAGGAATCCTTTAAGTATACTTGTATTTACTGATTTTAAGTGGTAAATAAATTAATAGATGATTGATTTAAGAGACGGTTTTAGACACATGAAAACTAATTCCGACACAGGGTGTTGGAATTATGACACACAGGGCGTCGTTTACTGTCATATTCCGAAGCAGCTCACACAGAATGTCGGAATTACAAATTACGATTTTGAAGCGCTGTCGGAATTAGTCTCACAATATGCCGTGATTAGTCACACACAGTGTCGGAATTCAGCGATTTTGTAGATTTGAATTCTAAAGGCTTTTAAATAAATATGGCAATAGTTTATGACGTTTCATCATTGCTAACGCTGCGGCGCATAGTGTGGTGTTTTGAGAGTGACGTAAACCAATCAGAACTCAAGTTGCGCATACAGTGATCTATTTATAGCCATTTATTTCTTTGTTGATTGTCCTTAAGGTGTCAGAATATGGTGTGTTTACCCTACAGTAGTTAAGATGGGATCAATCAATTGAATTAATTGATCAATTTATAAATCAATGATCAATGGTTTAGCTTAAATTTAATTTATATTCAAATTCAAAGATGAAATATAAACTCGTATCTATGCTAGCGTAATAAGCGTTTTAAAATTTGTTGTATTCGTTGACTGTGAAGTGAAATATAATTGGAATATATGGTTATTTTATAGAATGCCAACTATAAGGCAGAAAAAATTACAAGGTCACGTTTTCCCTTGATGCAATTAAAATCTCTTCATTTGGTGCAGCTCCAGTGTCTTGCCACTTTGACAGCTTGAAGCTTCATCTTTATGTACTCACATTTGCGGTTTCATTAATTTATTTTCAGTCAAATTAGTGATCAGACAATTGTGCTACGTAACCCACATTATTATTCATTTCCCCTTTTTGCCCAAATGGGTGATACTTTGACAATGATTACAAATGATGCATTAACCCTATACTGCCGAATGTCACTGTTCTCCAGGAACATAACTTTCAACTTAAATTATATGTGCTCACAAGAACATTTTCTTTTTGGGTAGTAGGCTTGTGCCAGTGCCATTATTGCTCTGGTCACTAATGACGGTAGAGGGTTAATATAATTTTCATAGCCCATGAAACTTTCAAGTTAACATTTTACTCAAAATCTGACAGTGATTGATGATAATAAATTTTTGAGTAAGGTCAGTTTCACTAAAGAAAGTAGGAGCCTATTTTTACAACACTTCTCTTTAACTTCACTTCTTGTTTGTTTGTCTGTCTGCTACAAATCTTATAATCAATATTTGACACACTTCTACATGTCTGGTTGATCTGAAATTTTGCACACTTACATAAAGTTGGAGACTATGCATGAATCAATTGACAGAATAAATAATTTTAAAAATTAAAAGAAAAATATCAATATTAAAAAAATTGAAAAATAATTTTGTCTACTGCAAATCTTATAAACCATATTTTACACACTCTACCTGTCCAATTGATCTGAAATTTAGCACACTTGCAAAAAGTCAGAGGCAATGCATGAATCAGTTGATAGAATAAATAATTTTGAAAATATACCTACAAAATTCTTGAATGTTAAACAAAAATTGAAAACTACATAATTTTTTAATGTTTAAAAATAAAATTAAAAATTCATTGTACATTTGTAACATCACAGACACTGAATTCTTTAGAAGTGTTGTCTTTAAAAAGTAATTTTTAAATGCATATTTACAACCCTTCTCTTTAACTTATCTCTCATTCTGACAGAGATCAGGCTGGTGGATGCATTTGTTGCCACAAGTCTTAACCTCAACTTTAATTTAACTTATCTTCTTGTTGTTTGTTTGTCTGTCTGCTACAAATCTTATAATCAAAATTCAACACACTTTCACTTGTCCTACCAATATATCCTAGCCATGATATTTCAGAAAAAATAGAACTTTTCCAGCCCTGACTAATTCCAAGCCCTTCAAGTTCCAGCCCTAGTAGGTCTTGAAATTCTTTGACAACCATTTATTTGCACATACGAACTAACTGGAAAACTGGGGAGAAGGCTGAGAAGCCACCTATGAATTGGACAAAATTTACCCATGAATCAAGCCAATTTCACCTTTTCCTGTTGTTCCTTTCCAATTTCTTTAATAAATAATTGAGAAAATGGCCTATTTTCCCCCAACAATAATCACAAATTACTGTGAAACCATTGTTTTACCTTCTATTTTAGGAAAATTATGGTTAATACTTCAGATTTGTTATTTGCAGGTAAATTTATGGGAACCAAATGCACAAGATCTAAAATCCCTATATCATTGAAATTGCTGAAAATAAATCTGGATAAATGGTTTCACTACGGTCTGGAAACAATACTAAAGATTCAGCTACTAGTAGTAGTACTAGTAGTAGTAACAGTGCTGGAGTAAAAGCATCCCAAAAGGAGACTTCAAGAAGCCTACACACTGACAAGGTGAAAAATAATCTATGAATAGTTTCTTAATTATTCATAACATTCTTAATTTACTACTGATTTACAGTTACATATTTACTGACAGACTGACCTTAAATTTTGCAAAACATAATATAAAAATCTAAATATATTCAAATATCCTCTGAAAAATCTTCATTCCCTATTATAGTGTTGTTTGTCTCTTAAACATACTTTGTGTTACAGATGAAATATGTGATATTCATCAGCTTGGTCCTGGACCTTCTTGGGTTTACTGTAATTCTGCCGCTATTTCCTGCATTGCTGGATTACTACAGCAAGCACGACTCCAGTGGTCTTTATGATACTCTTTTGAGTGGTGTCAGCCGCTTCCAGTCAGGATTGGGAGTGCCAGAGAGGTTCAACAGTGTTCTTTTTGGTGGTGAGAATGAATTATTGAAAATAGATTGAGTAATTTCTTTTTATGCTGTCTATATTAAGATTCTACCCAAATCTTAAATCACTGTTTATCACTTATTACTAGTAACTATGATTTGAAAAATGGAAACTTGGTATTTAATTATTTATGCTTCAAAGTCACTTATTAAGGTTGAATTTTAAATCTTGCAGTTCAGTTATACAGTATTATTAAAATTCCAGTCATTGCTTGGAAAGTAGATATATTCCATGCCTGTTGTCCCCAAAAATGTTGCTATTCCATTGACCCATGTGTTTTTTTGTCATTAGTTGATATTAAACTCATTCAACTCACCCTTGTTTATTCAATTAATTTCATTTTTTGTATAGATAAAATGACGTAAAACATTTCAGACATACATTTTATTGTGTATCAATCTTATTAATGAATTTAACCATGTTAAATAATGCTACCAGAAATATTTTACGTTACTACTGTGTTCATAAAATAGTTGATTCATATGAGAGCTGAGTTCTGTAGCAAATCATTTGTTATTGATTTTTGCCCTCTCTTCAAAGTATGGTAGAATCAACATTAGTGAATAAAGCAATATCCAATGAAGATTATAAACTATTAGTATTATAGTTCTATTTACAGGTATACAAGTTTGATTTACATATGCCAAACTTTTATAACAATAATACTTGTATAACTTGTACAGTACCCTATATGTTTAGGAACATGATGCAGTCACGACATACCTAACTCGAATTTCTCAATTTTTTCTCTAAACAAGTTTGATTAAACAATATTTTTGGAGCACTAAACATGCTATAGGTACTTCTATTTTTGTAACTTTTTCAAGTTTGTGGAGTTATCAGTAACAATAATTATTCATAAAAAGGACTGATAAATAAAAATGACTTGTGTAGTAAAAAATTTATTTACTTTGCAGGAGTGCTGGGTTCTCTCTTCTCATTGCTGCAGTTCCTCTCATCTCCACTCACCGGTGCTCTCTCCGATGTCTATGGCAGAAAGCCTGTCCTTATTGCCACTCTGGTAAGTCAAATATTGCCTTTTTAGTGCATTTTCTCATTTATGGAGAAAACGCACTAATGTGCTCGCCATGTTCGTCTGTCTGTCTGTGTCTGTCCGTCCGTGACCTCAAGTTTTCGTCAACGAGAAAATGCGCTCTCTGCAGTGAGTACTGAGTTATATTTTTTAAAACTATTTTCTTTGATGAGAAATTGATTTAAATAGGGTCTTGGTCCATGTTAGTTCTGCAATATCATTACTGGTAGCTGCTTGATGCTAAGAATGAAAAAAATTATTATCTTTGAAAGATGAAAGTTGAACTGCTTCTATGCTGCATTATTAGGACTGGTCTATATTTGAATGGAGGAAATGATACTTTCAATGAAACATGAAACTTATTCACTGGAATCTATGTTACATAAGTTACAGGAGAAATAGTAAATTTAATTTGTAACACATTATATACAGGCTGGTGTTGCTGCATCTTATGCAGTTTGGGCGGTGGCTAGCAGTTTTACTGTTTTTGTTTTGGCCCGCGTGCTGGGAGGCCTTAGTAAAGGCAACGTCTCTCTCTCATACAGCATCATGACTGACATCCTCGACACTAGCACCAGAGCTGGAGGCATGGTGAGTCAATTTATGTAGCGGTATTTTGTAAGAATTTATAGAAATTGAAATTTCTTCTGTGTTACAACAATAATTGTAGAATAGTTTGTTGTTTTTAGATTTTAATAAGGTCAGCCTTGCTTTCTTTGCATCATTGGGTTAGCTTATGAATGGAAGAAACTCGGGCTTTATTTTGATGTTAAAAGTTAGTTTAATGTAATGATTGGTATCAATCAAGCTTTTAGTCTGTCACATCATTTGTGTTATTGTAAAAAACTTTGTAAATATATATATTTGCTCCCTCAAAAATGTATTGTTTGTTTGCTCTCTGTCTTCCTAAATTCTTGAAATTATTTTTCATTTGAACAAGGATTTATGTGGCATTAAACAATTTTGCTGTTACTTCTATGCACAGTATCTTTAGTCAGAAAGTCATTTAAAAACATTGAAGCTATTTCCTCTAACACGCATTGATTGGCGTCGCCTTAGCATTGGTTTCATTGTACAATATTTTTGCTATTCTTTGTATGCATGGTATCTTTAGTCAGAAAGTCATTTAAAAACATTGAAAGTATTTATTCTAACAGGCACTGATTGGCGTCGCCTTCAGCATTGGTTTCATCGTAGGACCAGGTGTTGGCGCTATGTTCTCAAAGTGGGGAACCAGCGGCTGGTTTGCTGCAAGTGCAATATATGCCTTTGTCCTCACCATCCTTAACATCCTTTATGTCTGTATCTACTTCAAGGAAACTCTTCCAAAAGTAGGTCCCTTGTAGTGACTGATTAAATGTATTTAATGTCTATTAGAAATGTCTTGTACAAAAAATTATCCTAATATCATCAGCCGTTCTATTTGAAAAGTAAAGAATAATTATACTTTACTCTTTGTTTTAATTATTTGATTATAATTATTTATTATTAAACACGTTGTGAATTATTAATTAAATCACAATTAATGTCCAGAATTGTTGACGTGTTCCCCAGAATTAAACACGTTGTGAATTATTAATTATTTCACAATCACCAGAATTGTTGACGTGTTTCCTCAGAATTAAACACGTTGTGAATTATTGATTAATACACAATTAATCCCCAGAATTGTTGATGTGTTCCCCAGAATTAAACACGTTGTGAATTATTAATTAATTCACAATTAATCCCCAGAATTGTTGACGTGTTCCCCAGAATTAAACACGTTGTGAATTAATAATTAATACACAATTAATCCCCAGAATTGTTGACGTGTTCCCCAGAATTAAACACGTTGTGAATTATTAATTAATTCACAATTAATCACCAGAATTGTTGACGTGTTCCCCAGGGCCTGGTGGTGATGATCCCTGGCTTTGCTCTGGTGGGCTGGAGCTCAGGACCCGTCATGCTCTACGCTGGACTCACACTTTATGCTTTAGGTAAACATTTTGTGTTTAGTATACCGGTAATAACATTCCCTGTATGATATCGTATGTTTAAGGTAAACATTTTGTATTTAATATAATAATATTCCCTGTATGTTACTGTATGTTTAAGGTAAACATTTTGCGTTTAATATAATAACATTCCCTGTATGATATCGTATGTTTAAGGTAAACATTTTTTGTTTAGTATAATAACATTCCCTGTATGATATCGTATGTTTAAGGTAAACATTTTGTGTTTAATATACCGGTAATAACATTCCCTGTATGATATCGTATGTTTAAGGTAAACATTTTGTGTTTAGTATAACATTCCCTGGATGTTATTGTATGTGTTGTTATGTATGTGTATTGTGGCAGACATTTGTACTACTGCCTTTATATGCCTTTGGTTTAATAACATTCCCTGTATGATTTTGTATGTGTTGTTATGTATGTGTATTGTGTTAGACATTATTATGTTATTATGTATGTGTATTGTGGCAGACATTTGTACTGCCTTTATATGCCTTTGGTATAATAACATTCCCTGTATGATATTGTATGTGTTGTTATGTATGTGTATTGTGGCAGACATTTGTACTGCCTTTATATGCCTTTGGTTTAATAATATTCCCTGTATGATATTGTATGTTTAAGGTAGACATCTGTACTGCCTTTATATACATTTTGTGTATTAACATTATCTGTATATTTTTTTTAGCGACGCAACTGTTTATACATGATAAATACTGGAGCTATTTCTCTTTAGCCATTTGTGCTGATTTATTTATTAATTAATTTATTTATTTGTGCTGATAAATGCTTTTAGCTACATGACCTACATATCTATAATTTTTTAACAATGAGGATTCAGTTTCTCATTTTTTTAAACAATTTTCACAAATATTGAAGGAATTTCTCTTCAGTCTTCCTGATGTGATATAGTTCCGAAAAGGCTGAAAATAAAATAATAAAGCGAGATTATCCAAGCCGTGAACTAGCAACACTTGTAGTAGCTGATTATAACTGATGGAACCATTCAGTGGTTGCATCTCATCAGCAAGTGTAATGACATGTGATCTTGTGTGGTGCACGTCTAGTTGTGGTCTTTTGGAGTTCTGGAAATATGCTTAGAAATTAATTTCATCATTCCTTCAGCCCATTTTAATGGTTCGTCTCAAATGCCGCCAATGTCAGATGAAATTAGCAAAAATTCATGTGTGTAATGATTGAAGTATCATTATATANCAGTCTGCCTGATATATTTATCAGTCATGTCTTCATCAGTCTGCCTGATATATTTATCAGTCATTCTTCATCAGTCTGACTGATATATTTATCAGTCATGTCTTCATCAGTCTGCCTGATATATTTATCAGTCATGTCTTCCTCGGTCTATCTGATATATTTATCAGTCATGTCTTCTTCAGTCTGACTGATATATTTATCAGTCATGTCTTTATCATTCTGACCGATATATTTATCAGTCATGTCTTCTTCAGTCTGATATATTTATCAGTCATGTCTTCATCAGTCCGCCTGATATATTTATCAGTCATGTCTTCATCAGTCTGCCTGATATATTTATCAGTCATGTCTTCATCAGTCTGCCTGGTATATTTATCAGTCATGTCTTCATCAGTCTGCCTGGTATATTTATCAGTCATTCTTCATCAGTCTGCCTGATATCTGTCTCTTATACACATCTAGATGTGTATAAGAGACAGATATTTATCAGTCATGTCTTTATCAGTCTGCCTGATATATTTATCAGTCATGTCTTCATCAGTCTGCCTTATTTATTTATCATCATGTCTTCCTATCGTAGTTATTGAAAGGTTTTGGTTTTGAATTCTCATTGACATCTCATTAGTTACTCGTGTCACAAATTTGTGTTGTATGAACTAAGTTCTTGAGTGTTTCCAGACATTGATAATGTTTTTCTTTTGATGAATTGTTGATAAAATTTGGTGATTGTATTGCTTATGTTTCATAACTATGGTAATGGCTTTTATTTATTAATCGGTTTTAGCTTTATTTATTTCTCTTCTGTGGCTGTTGCATGCCAATAAAGATTAGATATTACATTATCAAAGTCATATTTACAAGCATAATTTGCTTTGAGTGTGGTAAAAAATGTATTCTGTTGTGAATAATATGAATCAATAAAATCAATTCAACACAATCAATAAATCAAGGCATGTGTTCATTGAATTTTTACGTCAATGACATGCATTGTAATTTTAAAGTACCAATTTTGTTCCACTAAAATTCAATTCCCAAGTCTTTCCATACTTACTTTTTCTTCAAACTTTAAGCATATTTTTAACACTATAAAATTTATTTAAAATTTAGAATAAAGTATTGAAATAAATAATTCAATAATTAGAATATTCTCCATTATTATAAGGACGCATTTTCCACTCGAGCATTCCCCGTTGTTATAGTAATAGTATTATGTAATAATACTATGTATTTTATGTAATAGTATTTATTCGTAGTGAAATCACGGGCGTTGAGGTTTACACTAAGCTTAAGCTATTAAGTTCATTTTAATGTGGCCAGTCTTCTGTAGAAAAGAAGATTTTAGTGGCGTTATTGATGTTGTGATGTTAAAAACTTGTGGTAATATATTTTTTCTATATATGTGGTAATGTGGGAGACGTTGAACATTTTTAACTTTAATAATATTGATAAAGATTAGTGACTGAAGAAGTTGCGTGTAGGAAATACAACTGTTAGTTTCAAGTTGAAATTTTATATTGATGAAAACTTGTGGTAATATATTTTTTCTATATATGTGGTAATGTGGGAGACGTTGAACATTTTTTACTTTGATAATATTGATAAAGATTAGTGACTGAAGAAGTTGCGTGTAGAAAATACAACTGTTATTAGTTTTCAAGTTGAAATTTTACATTGAAGAAAATTTGTGGTTGATACTAATTCGGGCACGTTTATAGATATGATAGCTTTTAGTGTAATAATTAGAATTTCAATCATTTCTTCCATTCATATGAATTCCTAATGGATATGATCGACATTTTTAGCGCATTTTCTCATTTATGGAGAAAATGCGCTATTGTGCTCGCCACGTCCGTCTGTCTGTCCGTCTGTCCGTGACTTCACGTTTTCGTCGACGAGAAAATGTCCTCTCTGTCACTCACTGCAGTGAGTACTGAGTTATATTTTTTACGCTTCTGCATTTAAGATTCGTTTATGCAGTGTATTTTAGTGAGAATTCAATCAGTTATAGAGTTTCTTGTTGAGATTCTTAACGCTTATTTTATGTCTCAGCACGGTTATAACTATTTCGCGTTTCGATTTTGGTCACCTTTCTAAAATAACTTTCCAGTTATCAACGTCTGTAAATCAGCCGTTATAGGATTAAATCTAGGTTAACGTGAATATTTAAGAATATTTTATTTAATAATATTTTTATACCGAACTTTCACCCTAACTGATAATCTCAGTGCCTTGAAACTTGTGGATTCGCCTGAGGGCGTTGGCTTTTATGGCCGACACTGCTAGCCAAATTTTCTTCTGGAGATTATGATATATATTAGGTAATAATGATACATTGTTTCATTATGATGCTCTAACAATCTCATTTAGTTTGGATATGACTGCGATATTAATTTATATATTTATACAAACCTACAATATGGTTGAAAATCGATGTCAAAAATAATCTCGTTTAGTTTTCAAATGACAGAAATATTTATTTATACAAAAGTACAATATAGTTGAAAACCGATGTCACAAAATAAGGCATTTTCTTATTTTCATAGTGCCCATGGTTGTTGTCTGTCGTGTGCCGTTGTTGTTGTCTGTCATGTGCCGTTTTGTTTGTTATTTAAATATACGTTAACATGGAGCAGATTGCAACAGTAATGAGCCAAATAAATGACCAAGACCGAACTTGTTGTCCTAAACCAGCGTTGTCGGGCACTATGTTAACGACTAGACCTTACTGAACAACGAGCTGCATTTTCATGTCACAAAGATGACCGTCATTTTTCATGTCACAAATATGACCATCATAGTGTTATGTGAGCGTTTATGTTACACCTTGTCGGTTTAGTCTGACACGCGATGTAGGGAGACGTCAATCTTAAGAAGTTGTTGTTGTGGTTCCCCGGTTTCTCTTTTACAAGAGACCTACATGAAGAAGTAGTTGATTTAATCAACAGCCTAAATTTTGAACTCGTTCTCAAGAATATTCTATGAGGGCCTAAATTTCTGTCTGCTGGCTTCTGTCATTTCTGTCTGTGGCACTGTCTGCTGTCGTATGTAAGCGAACTGTATCATCATCAGTTTTCATTGCTTTCAAGTTTTTAGTGAATTTGCGATTTAAGCTCTTTTTTGAATTCAAGATTAAAAAAGTTTATCGTGCTCTTATTCACAGCGTCTCCTGTTTGGACGACATTTTAGTTGAAATATTCAGGGACGGTAACGTAACTGGAGGGCTCACGAGGACGTGTGAAATGAATGATAATAGTGAAATTTGAGTTAACGCTTTCTTGGGGGACTTTAAAAGAATAAAAATTAAAGTAAAAAGAACATGTTGAATGTTGAAGAAGCATTTCTTGGGGACTTTAAAACCAAAAAATGTTAAAAAATGTGTTGAATGTTGAAAAAACACTGGAATGTTTTACTGTCTAGCTTGATCTTTATCTCATAATCAAATTTAGTAGACGCTAGTTTCAAGTTCCATTGCTTATATAAATAACGGTATTGTTAACTTATTTTTTATGTAGACAAAAAAATATTTTATCATTGTTAAAAATTGATCTATTTACGATGCAACTAACTATCATTGTTAAATTTGTGACCTTTGTATCATTGTAGAACCAACAACAGTAATAAGCGTTCATTAGGACTTGACATATTGAAGAAATATTTGACTCTGAAACCCTAACGTTAATTGCAATAAACTTGGTTAAATCGAACTAATTCGTAACCCTCCGCTTACGGAGTTTAGATTTACTTTTGAAAATGTAAGAACTTTAGTTTTCAGTCTCGTTTCATACCATTCATTTGTTTCCAATTCTTTTTAAATAATTTGAAAACCTTTCAATATTATAATTAATTTATTTAGCATCTTGAAACAACTTACATTAATGAAGTTTCTCATCAATCCATATTTGAAAAATACCTATATTTAAGGCCTGAATAATGCCTTTCAAACTTATTTCAAATGATATGGAATAATTTTTATGATTTTAATATCGTGATGACAGTTTTTATTAGGCAATGTTGGTCTTCTGCACCTGGTCACTCTGCTGATATCGACTAGAATTTTCACAACTGAATGCGAGTTTCGAACCCTTGACTCGATGCTCTTGACTTCATTATTTTAAAAATTTCTTTTCGATGCTCTTTTTTTAACTTTAAGATTTAACTTAACTCATCCTTGACTTCATTATTTTAAAAATTTCTTTTCGATGCTCTTTTTTTAACTTTAACATTTAACTTAACTTATCGTCGACTTCATTATACCTTTCAATCACCTCGAACATGAAGATGAAGCGAATATATTCACAGGTTCATGTAAAGGGTAACGAAACACTGGGATTTTCACTATAAATATTCACATTTAATAAAATGGCGGTTAAAAAGTGTGTATATCACAGTAGTTAATACAATATAATTATGAAAATACGTTGAATATGCAGAAAGAACTTATAAAAATTCATGGTGTCAGTTTTGATTAGGTAATGTTGGTCTGGAGGCGAGTCTTCTGCACCCGGTCACTTTGCTGATATCGACTAGAATTTTCACAACTGACTGCGGGTTTCGAACCCTTGAATCGATGCTCTTGACTTCATAACATTAACCTTTCGGTCACTTCGAACTTGGGAGATGAAGCGAATATATTCACACGTTCATGTAAACTTGTAAAGGGTAACGAAACATTAGGATTTTTATTATAAATATTCGTATTCAATAGAATAGCGGTTAAAAAGTGAGGATATCACAGTAATTAATACAATATAATGATGAAAATACGTTGAATATGCAGAAAGAACTTATAAAAAACAGTTAAGATGCAATAAAATGAATACCAATGCCTAATATCTAGTATTAAACAAGAAGATCTATATATTTCAGCGAGTATATAATAAATTATTAATGAAATGATATCGTTACACACATGCAAAATAATTCATAGAAAATGTAGGAAAAACGCGCAGCAAAACCTCGCGTTTGAAACAAAATGAACAACAATAGACGAGTTCAAATGATATTCCTACGAAAAATGATAATCATTTACCCTGCTATCAACAGAAGAAAAATTCGCATTACTATTCTCGAGACCCTGCCTCGTCTTTAACTGTACAGTTTTTGTATATAGTTTACGATATTTAACATCTGGAACTCGAATAAACGTCCTGAAATACCCGTACATGCACAAGGACTCTAATATTACTTTCATCAATACAAGCGAGTTTCAACAGTTTTTCAAGTTTTCTAAAATTTCCTTTTCAATTACCCTTTTCAATCAATACAAGCGATGAATAATCTAGTGAATTAACAGTGAATTTCGTAGCAGGACAGAATTATAATTCGTAATGAAGTGCAATTTAATAAAACATTTAGTTATTAGTGTAGAGGTACCGTATTCTTGATATGAGTGACAGATACCATGTTATCTATTAATCTACTGTCAGACAAATGAATGGGTCATCATGTACAAATAGTGACACAGTTTCTTAAATACATCACGAGCAGAGAGTGAACATAGAACTGATCTGTTCTTTTGCAGGGCCAAACTGGGTCAAGATGACCCACACACGGGCAAAAAGTGAGCCGATATTTGGACAAAGTTTCGCTTATTTCTCTGAGTGATTTGAGTGATTATTAGTACGCAAAATTATTATTTATTATTATTAAAATTAAACAAAGATTATTATGCAAAAATGTTTGATTCCGTCCGTTCGTTAAATTCAATTCTATAGAACGACTTACTGTATAAAAATAATGAGTTTCACACATGGACAAGAACCGTAAACAATGTTATTTGTAGTTGAGCATTTTGCAACATACGTCACAATAGAATGATGCACATCACAATAAAATGATGTACAGGTCAGATGATATGACTGCTTAGAGATTAAGGAATATTTCTTTGGGTATTCTATTTCTTTTGGCATTTCTTTGGGTATTCAGAATACCGTATATAATTCAGTTATGCTGAATAGATCTGAATATAAGGCAATAAAATACCTATAGTATTCGGAGAGATAAATATCTGAAAAAATTCATACAGAATCAAATAAAAGATTCGTAACAAAGGAATAGCGAAACAACCTTAAAATTAGTTGATAATAATATAAGAAACGATAAAAGTTTGAGATTTGCTCGTGATATTTCGTTCAACCGAAATGATCAGTTGATTTTTTTATAAATAACGTAAAATTTGCTATCAGCTCGACGGCTGAGAACTTGTTTGTTTCTTCAAGTTTCGCCGGCGGCTCAGTTGCAAATTTCGCCAGCTATAATTTATTTCGCCAGGCAAATTTTCAATTTCGCCAGCCATAATTTATTTCGCCAGGCATAGTTGTCTGTTATGAGGCATATTCAGGGCTAGCCTCAACAACTACAGCAACTTGGGGCTCACGTAAGTAAAAAAGATACGTAGATAAAATTTCATTTCATATAATAACTAATAACTTAAGAGGCTAGAACTAGAATTTTTAGAAGCTAAAACTTCTAGATAATTTTCAGAGGTTAAAATTTTTTAACTTATTTTCAGTTGGTGCAATCTTGAGCTAATTTTAGTGGGCTATAAATTTAGGCTAATTCAAATGGGCTACAAATTTAGGCGAATTTTAGTAGGCTATAAATTCAGGCGAATTTTAGTGGGCTATAAATTTAGGCTAATTTTAGTAGGCTATAAATTTAGGCTAATTTTAGTAGGCTATAAATTTAGGCTAATTTTAGTAGGCTATAAATTTAGGCTAATTTTAGTGGGCTATAAATTTAGGCTAATTTTAGTGGGCTATAAATTTAGGCGAATTTAAGTAGGCTATAAATTTAGGCTAATTTTAGTAGGCTATAAATTTAGGCTAATTTTAGTAGGCTATAAATTTGGGCTAATTTCCAGAGGATTGCCTAACCAGATATCTGTCTTCATCCTCGGTCTCTTGGTCGTCATCAGACTCAGAGCTGTTCACAGAACCCGAATCTGTACACACAAAAATGCAAATGAGTTCGCACAAATGCGAATTGTTCAGGAATACAATAAATGTGAAGTTTATAGTCAAAACTAGAGTATAGGGAAGAAAAACTCGTACAGTTTTAAAATTACCCCAAATTGTGGGAATTGCTGGAGTAAAATTCTGATAATTTACACTAGGAATTTACCACATTAAAAGAAATTTTGAGTTAAAATACAAGTGTTCTATTGGTATAGTTAATTAACTCTAGACTTAACTTAAAATTTCACAAATTCACTCATCTCTAATATCACTATAAAAATCATGAAGAGAAATCCTTCACGGGATCGATTCGGGATAATACAAAAACGGAAAATCTGAAAGCCTTCGTGCTTAAATTTAGTGAAAATACAAAAAAAAAAATTTAGTGTAGAACCATTTAAACCTTTTGTCAGATTGCATTAGTACAACGGTACTAAAATTCAGCACGATTATAACGTTGTGAAATTTATAAAAAAAACAAGGGAGGAGAAAAATATATAGTTTGCTTCAAAGGAAGATAAGAATAACATACATGGCTGATAATATAACTTAAGAATAAGAATAACATACAAGAATACCTGGCAAGAAAGAGAATATGATAATAACATAACATAATAGCATAACATAATATAATAATATAGTAGTATACCTGACAAGAAAGAGAATAACATAATAGCATAACAACGTACAAGAATACCTAACAAGAATGACAATAACATAATAACATAGAAGAATACCTGGCATAACATAACATAATAACATACAAGAATACCTAAGAAGAATGAGAATAACATAATAACATAGAGTAATACCTGGCATAACATAACATAATAACATAATAACAAACAAGAATACCTAAGAAGAATGAGAATAATATAATAACATAGAAGAATACCTAACAAGAATGAGAATAACATAATAACATAGAATACCTGGCTCATAATTAGGTTCGTTCCAAGGCTGGAGTTCGCCGCGGTAGTAGGCCACGAAGAACGTGTTGCCCGCCACGATGATGATCACCGTCAGCCAGAACACCAGCCGCCATCTCTCCAGCGTCTCCTGCATCGAACATGGACTTATGTAATAAATTATAAATAATTTATTAATGTAAATAAATGTAATTGATATATGCCAGCGTCTCCTGCATCGGTACATGGGCTTAATATACATCAGGAGGTAAATCATGAAGCTAACAGAAATGTCTACAGAAATTGGGAGTGCTATTTTCACCTGTCCACTGAAATCGTAAGTGTCCTTCTCACCTGTCCACTGAAGTCGTAGGTGTTCTCACCTGTCCACTGAAATTGGAGGCACCCTTCTCACCTGTCCACTGAAATTGGAGGCACCCTTCTCACCTGTCCACTGAAATCGTAAGTGTCCTTCTCACCTGTCAACTGAAATCGGAAGTGTCCTTCTCACTTGTCCACTGAAATCGTAGGCGTCCTTCTCACCTGTCCACTGAAATCGGAAGTGTCCTTCTCACCTGTCCACTGAAATCGTAAGTGTCCTTCTCACTTGTCCACTGAAATCGTAGGCGTCCTTCTCACCTGTCCACTGAAATCGTAGGTGTCCTTCTCATCTGTCAACTGAAATCGTAGGTATCCTTCTCACCTGTCCACTGAAATCGTAGGCGTCCTTCTCACCTGTCCACTGAAATCGCAGGTGTCCTTCTCACCTGTCTACTGAAATCGTATCGTAGGTGTCCTTCTCACCTGTCCACTGAAATCGTAGGTGTCCTTCTCACCTGTCCACTGAAATCGTAGGTGTCCTTCTCACCTGTCCACTAAAATCGGAGGCACCCTTCTCATCTGTCCACTGAAATCGGAGATGTCCATCTCACCTGTCCACTGAAATCGGAGATGTCCATCTCACCTGTCCACTGAAATCGGAGATGTCCATCTCACCTGTCCACTGATGAGCGCCCCCACAGTTAAGGGCGCCAGGAAGGCGGGCACGGTGGCCACGGTGTTGGTGATGCCCATGAGTGTGCCGCCGAAGTTTGGGGCGATGTCGAGGTGGGCACAGCCGTGGCCCGACCCTGTGGCCCCGTTGAGGCCCACGGCGAGGGTCAGCATCGTGACGGACAACACCGCGTCACAGCCCGTGTAGGCCACGGCCACCAGGAATACTGCGGGACCCAGCATGCCTGCGGGAAAAACAGGATTTATAAAATTAAATTGTAGGTACCAGATTTATAAAATTAATCTGTGCTTAGCCTGTAAAATCTAAGTTTCAGTCATCGCAGAAGTCACAATTTGTGCGTAGCCTATGAAATCTAAGTTTCAGTCATCGCAGAAGTCGTAATTTGTGCCTAGCCTACAAAATCTATTTTTCAGTCATTGCAAAAGTTGCAATTGCTCTGAAAATTTCATGAGTATTTTTCTAATTCCAACGCAAGACCTCGCACTAACCGCATCGCCTTCGATTAAACAAAGCTAGACCTTAATATAAACTATCATTTGTGACCATACTGTGTTTAAGAATCAAATTGTATCTACACTCAGAGAGATAATTGAGACAATGTCCGAATAGCGATGCTCTTTTCCCCCTTGTGTGGGTGACTCTGACGCACTTTGGCCCGGCAAAAGGGCGCATCAGCGCTACATGCTAAAAGTGTGTCACTATTCGGACAACATATATACCAGCGTCTCGTGCATGAGCAGAGAAACTTAATACGAAAATTTGACATATGGCGTAAAAATACAGCGTTGTGGCCGAAAATTATTACAAAGTTTAACACCAGGAATTACTTTAATTTATTTTTTAATATAATTTTTCCGGTTGATATAATCTCACCGATAGAACTGAAGATGAGGCGAGCCTGGGTGGTTGTTAAGCGACCAGACGCCCTGAGGAAGTCGCAGACGAAGGCACAGCTTACACCGAACACGAACATCGCGAAGTACGGTAATGCTGAGAGCAGCGAGTTCTGCCATCGAATTATATTAATATTAACATTGAATAATAAATAAGGGCCGTACTACTGAACTTGCCACTACTGAACTTCTGCCATCAATCATCGGATTATATTAGCTTTAACTTTGAATAATAAATAAGGGCCGTACTACTGAACTTGCCACAAAGTAGAGGATATTGTTGNAAAGTTCTTTAACTTTGTAAGAAAGTTCTTTAACTTTGTTAGAAAGATCATTAACTTTGTTAGAAAGATCATTAACTTTGTTAGATTGTTCATTAACTTTGTAAGAAAGTTCT
The DNA here is from genome assembly GCF_000764305.2 of Hyalella azteca. Lineage (NCBI taxonomy): Eukaryota > Metazoa > Arthropoda > Malacostraca > Amphipoda > Hyalellidae > Hyalella > Hyalella azteca. Next base: position 48,327 of record NW_025944680.1, on the reverse strand, counting down.
TTAACTTTGTAAGAAAGTTCTTTAACTTTGTTAGAAAGATCATTAACTTTGTTAGAAAGATCATTAACTTTGTTAGAAAGATCATTAACCTTGAATAATATACAGGAGCCGTACTACCGAAATTGCCTCAGTATACATGTCGTGGACTCGCAGCACATGTGTTTGGTATCAAAGTAGAGGATACTGTCTAAGTAATCTCACCTGTTTGATATCGAAGTGTAGGATATTATTGAGATACGTAGGCAGCTCGGTGAGCAGCACGTAGAACACGTAGTTCTGCGCCATGTGACACACGGCGATCGCGTAGAATGGCATAGACGTAAAGATCGCGCGATAGGGTACAGGGAGGCTCTGGAAATGGGGAAAAATTAAAATTTTTCTCATGAAATTACCCTGACTAAGATCTAAAAGACTTAGAAACTGCGGTTGTTAAAAGGAACAGCAAAGTTTATACAAGATAGATTAAGTTGTTCATGCGAGAAAGCATTCGGTAACTGCGTATTTAAGATAAATGTAATATTAAAATAACTAATATATGGTACCTCATAGGTAATAATAACTTTTAAATTAATAAGCATCTCACCTGTTCAGGCTGCTGCACCTGGCACCTCAGCGAGGCGCCGATGTAGAGCTTCTCCTTGTCGCTCATCCATGGATGTTTCTCGGGCGTTCGTCTTGCCTACGCAAATTCCAGAATTCATTAGCAAAATACGTATAAAATGAACTATAATGGTAAATTTAAGGCGTTAATCAGTTTTAATTCAATTAATTTTTTAACTTACGGTAGCTTTAATTTTATCTATCACAAATAAAATAATTCTCGCGTTCGTCTTGCCTGCGCAAATTTCAGAATTCATTAGCAAAATATAAAATGAACTATAATGATAAATTTAGAGCCTACATTTCCATAATACAGCGGCTTTGATTTTATCTATCACAATTAAAATAATCCTCGCGTAACAATAGAATCTAGTTTAACAGAGTTACAGCTTAAATTTAAGCTGTAATTTGAATGTCACACAATTTTTCGAATGACATTTTGAAGTTTAATTTGACTGTGTTTGGAATGAAAAGAAATGTTGCAATTTAAATTAACCATATTTAGACTGCAACGAAAAATTCAATTAATTACCTTTGAATTAATAACCATCTCACCTGTTAATAATTACCTTTGAATTAATAACCATCTCACCTGTTAATAATTACCTTTGAATTAATAAGCATCTCACCTGTTAATAATTACCTTTGAATTAATGAGCATCTCACCTGTTAATAATTACCTTTGAATTAATAACCATCTCACCTGTTAATAATTATCTTTGAATTAATGAGCATCTCACCTGTTAATAATTACCTTTGAATTAATAACCATCTCACCTGTTCAGAAAGCAGCACCTGGCACCTCAGCGAGGTGCTGATGTAGAGCTTCTCCTTGTCGCTCATCCATGGATGTTTCTCGGGTGTTCGACTTGCCTACGAAAATTTCAAGAATTCATTAGTAAAATATAAAATGAACTATAATGGTGAATTTAGGGCGTTAATTGCAGCTTTAATTCAATTATTCAATTAATTTTTTAATTTAAGGCAGATTTAATTTTATCTAATTTGAGCTGTGATTTGATTGTCACAATTTTTTTGAATGACATTTTGAAGTTTAATTTGACTGTTTTTGGAATGAAAAGAAATGTTGCAATTTAAATTAACCATATTTAGACTGCAACGAAAAATTCAAAATTTCTACTTGGATAAAAATGTAGCCAAATTCAAAACAAAATAATTTAAATAGCTGAGTTAAATAAAAATTAGTCATACCAAATAATGGAACGAGGATCTAAATAAAAAATGATTTTTATTTACAACATAACAATAGTCTTGACATACATAGAAGCGCATTTTAAATATTATAAAATGTTCAAATCAGCTACTGAGTCTCTTTTAGTCACTATTTTCCCCAAAAGTGCTACCTATATCAGCAGACACCCGACATTAGTAGCTCACTGTCGGTAACCTACCTAGTCTAGGCAGTAATATACTGGTATTACCGTCCCGTAACTTGCATATAATAATTCTGGTATGCTACCCTACCAGTCTCCAGCAAGGGCTATACAGACCACAATTGAAGTCTCCTGTCTTACTTATGCATTCTAAATCAGTTGATGTTCTATTGTCTATGACGTATGAATACACTATTATTCATAGTTTACCGCCGACTTTATTCAACTCTCCTTTCTTACTTATGCATTGTAAATTTGCCGATTATCTATTGTCTATGATGTTTGAATAATAAATACTATTCATAGTTTATCGTCGACTTTAAGAAAGTCAATCTTTATGCATCCGCCACACTCACTATGGCCGCCCACACCAGCAGCCACAGGACGCCTATGGCCCCGAAGATGTAGAAGGCAGCAGGCCAGCCCCCGAGGAAGGTCGAGGAGCACAGGTATCCTGACGCAGGCAGAGCCAATACCGTGCCAAAAATGGCTCCTGAAATGAAATTGGGCGTTGCTAGTGGCATTTATACGAAGGAGTGGTTAAAAATGGCATATGAGAGCATAATGTAGTGTTGTTTTTGTCTGCTGATGAGAAAAAAATGGCCCCTAAAAAATGTATGATCATTAAAATAAAATAAGACCCTAATGTCTAAATTGTAGCAAAATTTTCATCAGTTTGTTGGAAATGAGCCAAAAATGGCACCTGTCGCCGAAAAGTGACGTTATTGTTGTTTTTTAAATACGAGAGGGGCCATAATTGCAAATAGGGCTAAAATGAGGCAAATCTCTCATCTGCTCAACGGAAAGCAGTCAAAAATTGCAAAAATCACATAATCCATGGCTTAATATATGAAAAACGATGGAAGGGGAATAGCAAGAAAAATGAGAGAAAGAATTGAGAAAGATAAGAGAGAAAAGAGGATAAGATATACGTAAGAAAGGAAAGCCAATAAGAGAAAAGGAAGTAAAAAAAGATAGGGAAGGGGAAAAAAGCATGAAAGGGACTAAAGGAAGGGTGAAAGAGTGACAGCAGAGACATAAAGAGAAGGTTGACGAAGATATTAGAGTCGCACCTGAGAACACGCCGATGACGGTCTGGGTGCGCTCCAGGGGCGGCGTCCACACGGCCAGCATAGCCATCATTGCGGGGAATGTCAGGCCCTGACAACATGCCAGTCATGTACGTCATGAATGTCAGGCCCTGACAACAAGCCAGTCATGTATGTCATGAATGTCAGGCCCTGACAACATGACAGTCATGTATGTTATGAATGGCTGGTTCAATGTAGGGAATGGCTAGCTGAGAACATTGCTGTGAAGCTGACAACATGGCCACCATGTAATGAATGTGTAGCTGAATGTAATGAATGTGTAGCTGAATGTAGTGAATGTGTAGCTGAATGTAGTGAATCTATAGCTGAATGTAATGAATGTGCAGCTGAATGTAATGAATGTGGCTGACAACATGACTGTGATCAGATGCAAGTAAAGCTTGGAATGTGTCTTGAGATGAATTTACGCAGAAAATGTAAGAACAAGTCAATTTATAATAATTTAAACTGGTAGAAATAGTTAAGTAATTACCATGAGCCTGACTAATTAATAAAGATAATAATAGTATATATTATACAATGGTACTATATTATACAAAGTAATATATACCTCAGTGAGACCCTCAGCAACTCTCAGGGCAATGAAAAGATTTACGCTTGATCGAGCAGCATAGGGAGTGAGAAGAGTGAGCACTGACGTGGCTCCCACGCCAACTCCCATCACAATGTGACCACCAAAGTTTTCAGCAAGTCTTCCACCAAGAATGTTTGTAGCAATGTAGCCCCAGAAAAAAGAGCCAAGTATAATGCCTTGCTCTTCTTCTGTCCAAGCAAACTCACCATTCTGGAAAAATTTGAAAGTTAGTATGAGTTGGATGTGACTAGTATCAATAACATGCAAGTTGCAATTGTTCCAAGTTAGAGCAATCCAATACAAACCAAATATTTCATTTATAAAATTTGATGAGAATTTCTAGCATGATTTCAGAGCAATAGTTGAATGATTTTAAATATCCTGAAAAAAATTACAGTTGAAATTTATTGTAATAATATTTATTAGATAGGGAACATGGCATCTTACAACACTTGATTTAATTTTATTGTAGTTAACAACATGGCAACTTGCATTGGTGGAGGAAGTACCAGAGTTATTTCAGAGTTTTACTTTCATTTGTTGACATATTACTATATTAATTGAGTATGAGGCAACTCACATAATTTGTTGAAGTATTAGTGTTGTTAGGTAGGGGACAGACATCAGGGCTTGAGGTGTTGACATGTGAGATGGCACTGCTGTTCACCATAGCCACAATGGCTACGGACAGGTTCACACGCATGGAATAGACATTGACAAATCCCAGAAAGCCTAGGAAGGCTACAAGGTGTCTCATTCCTGGGAATGTGTGAACTGTGAAGGCAAAAAATCAGTTTCAGAAAGCTATAAATGATTAGGTTTTCAAAGTAATATTTTAAAAAAATTTTCATGATTTAATGAAATGATTACCTATATAATTACTGTCTTGAAAATTAAATAATATAATTTTGGATACTCAAGATAATTCTTGTAGATGATAAGCAAGGTTTAGATTCATTTTGGACTAGGTTTGTAGCACACATGGCTATAGCTTACTCATTTTTGCCTGAAAATACTAATTCTACAAACATCAGAACAGAACCTGTTCTACATCAGAACAGATTTCATTCATTAAGAAATATTATCAACTAATATTTTCACCAATAAAATATGCCTTTAGCACTGATTAAAATTTGTTAATAAATGACAAAATATGTTTTTATTTCAACTTTTGAAAACATAGAAATAGTTCCCAACATCTCCATTATTAACTTAACCCTATCCTTTAAAATTTGTAAATTAATGAGAAGTTATTGCTAACTTTACATTATTTTCTATGTTCAACATGATTCATGAACTAGTTAAATTTAAAAATAAAGTATAATTATATAATCATCTAATAATAATAATAATAATGAATTTTAAATATTTTAGGAGTCTAGGCATAATATTTGAAATTGAACCCTGTAAAATATGAGAAGAGTTATATAAAAGCATTTAAAAATTGTAAATGGTAAAATGGCTAGCCTATGACTGACTGATGACTCTTTGCAGCAAGCAACATTAATTTACAATTTACATAATCAGAAAATATATTGTAAGCAATAATAATATAAATCAGTTCAAGTAACATACACCAAATTATACAAAATTTGAAAATTGATTACTGATTACATATATAAATAGAATTTTATATAAAACAACAAGTGCTCAGCTCAAGCAATCAGTTTTACTTTACCTGGTACACTGGAGAGATTGGATGCATCCCCATCAAGGCAATCTTGGTCGTCTGATGGGACTGCTCTTTTTGTCTCTTCATTAACATTTTCGGTGCCATTGCCACAAGGTCCACCAGTATCAGCATGCCGCTCGGATGATGAGGGAGCAGCCATTGTCATCTCATTAAGTTGGATTAGATCTTTTTTTCTAACTATAGACTATATAGTCTATTGACGTTTAATCCTACAAAGAAAAAAAGCTATAAGTTAACGTTATTTCGCCTCCAAACATATTGAGCCTTAGTCTATGTGCGTATGTGGCAGTGAGTCACTGACTCACTGCCACAGTGGCACTCGTAGTCGGCCCGTCGGAGACCTCGGCTGCTGCCGCGAGTACTGAGTGCCACCAGAGCAAAACACAAATGAATTTCGAGGGCGGATGCATTGACCCTTTTATGTTTATCAATCATCCGCATTCCGGAACAGCTGATTATGTATGAAGAGCCAGCTGATTTCAAATTAGGCCAAAAATTCCAGTATATATGTTCAAAATGTTTAGTTTAGCCATTAATGAAAGGAAAATTGTATCATACAGTCATACTATTGTTTACTTTCCTTATATTTGCCTCAGTTTGTTTGTCATGAAGGTTCGAAGAGAATAACCATCCCGCTTTCATGTGTGTAATTCAATGTAAAAAACAAAACAAAAATCAATCAACTAAATCGTTAGTTATAGCCAATATATTGACTAAACCTTTTTTGTATGCTTTCGATAAAAAGCTTTGAAACGTCAAGGCGGAAAATAATAAAGAACCGTCGAAAACGAAAGAAACAAATAATTTGTGTCTAGGTCGAGTATATATATGTGTAACATCTACCATGAAGGTATAAATGATTTAGTTCAATAACAAATAATTTCCATATTAATTAATGAAAAATCAATTTTTAGGTACAGGAGCAAAAGTGTTTTCGCAGTTATAAAACATATAAGTGAGTGTCAGTTATAAAAGACAACAAATAATGACCTTAAAGATACCTATCAAAAGCAAATGAAATTATGTAAACCCAATGGTGATACCGCGCTCTTCCGGTGACAAATTCGCATTTTGAACCTGAGTTATCAAGTTCGATGAAACCTAACTCGACGTAGGTACATACATATTTACAAACGCAGTGCGTATGTGATAAAATTTTGTAAAAATGATAAAAAAATGCGCATTTAGTATTTTGGTCCATACATTGTACAGTAAAGACTACGGTAATAATTAAACGACTAATACAGTAAGACTAATAATTAAACGGCAGTGCTGAATTATTTTACCCATTTTATCTTCACTATTATATGATAAAACCTTAATTTCTGATCTAGGAAATAATAAAAGAAATCTTTTTCGTTCGTGTGCATGTGATAGTAATTTGGATTTCAGTGCACACTGATGATTCAAATTGTAAATCGGAATTCACATCCATTGTAATTCCCGAATAATTTTATGTAGATTCATTCATTTATATTTACTTTCAGGAAATCGCTCCTCATGATATGACAATTAAATTGTTAAGAGATATATCAAGCAGGCAAACTAAATTTAATTAATCGCAATAATACGACAAGACGAAACAATTAATAGAGAACTATTGTTTTGAAAAACTAGCATTGAAACTAAGCCGTACTCATAAATTACACTTTCCTATTTTATTCATACTTAATTATATTGAAAAAAATTGTTATTGAAAAATAAATAAGAATTGAACAATAAATAAAGTGTATTGAAAATAACAGTGGACGGGAGTATCATGAAAAATATAATCTTGAACGTATACCTAGCGCTTAATTTTTTTAACGAAATAAATAAGTGAAACAAGAATTGTAATTATATTAATTTTTCTAGTTAAGTAGTACCGGTAAATGAGTTAGTTTCTAAATCAATCACATTTAAATTAAAGCGCGATCTTTGTAAGAGGAATTTCCTCTGTTGAATGGACCCGCAATCTTTGATAGTTCACATTATTCACTATATTAGTAATGATATAGTAATAATATATTATAATATATTATTACTATATTACATTATACTATAATATATTATTATAATATTATTCGCTTTGATAGTAATGAATAATATTTTGTCCTAGTAGCGATGCATATTTTGCCCTTGTCTGGGCCATCCTAAAGAAGTTTGGCTCATTAAAAGTGTCTATTAATATCAGGGCTCAGTAATATAAGGGCTATCTGCAGAAAGTGGGTCACTATTTGGAAAGTGTGTCACTACACAACAGTGGGTCACTAGTGGGTCACTACACAATATAACCCATCATCTTTCTGAGTGCTACTAAATCGGATAAAGTTATTCCCAGGATTTTTAGATGATTTGCCTGCAACTGTTATGTTAATTTCACTTAAATTTAATTATATTTATTACAGGTCTAATCTGTTAAGTATCATAATAGAAGTATATGTTAATTCGGAGCTGACTCACGAAAAATTCCTATAAATTAATTGATCAGGTTACTGATATTGATATTAATTGATTGATGAATTGATTATTGATATTAATTGTTGATCTTATAAAATAAATGGGTCACACGGTGCTAATAGTGACACACTTTCTTGCCCACTGCACGCACAGAGAGAGGACGTAGCACTGATACAGTGATAGTGATTTTTACAGTGATAGTCCTTTTTTCCTGGGACAAACGTGGATCAAGATGACCCATGCAAGGACAAAAGAGTATCGCTATTCGGACAAAAGCTCATTAGTTTTTTTGCGTGCATAGACATATAAAATGTTATCCCTAACAATTTTAAGTTACTACGTAAGCTGGGTGGCTGATAAGCGTACGATAAATTCGTTGTTTCATATCAGCTTGTCTTTAGCGTCATCATCTTACTCACTTCACTAGAGTAATTTTTATTGGCATTAGCTTCAGTAAGAGGTTCTATTAACATTGAATTTTGCAAAATGCGGATGTTTGAATCGTCGAACGCGGGTTCAAAAATGGTCCGTTTCGCTTTGGGCGCCTTCGATGTCCTGGTGTGCCAGACGTAGATCTGAATAAATATACAATAAAATATATTTGATTAGAGACGTAAATTTGATACATTAAAAAAATGTTTGAAGGAGAGTTATGGGTGGAGTGTTATTAATCGTATATTCCATTATATCAGTTTGAAATTCAAATTATATCGTTTATTTTGCAAAATATCAACAATTTGAGGGTTGATTCATTGTTTTAATAATTCTAATAAAATAATAAGAATAATTAACTTGGACGCCTCACCTCCGTGCAATCATTTGCTTTGAACTCCAGTTCAGAGAAGCTGATCCCAAAATAATTCTAAAATAATAATAATAATAATAATTATCTTGGACGCCTCACCTCTGTGCAATCGTTTGCTTTGAACTCCAGTTCAGAGAAGCTGATCCCAATGGCCCGCAAGAAACCGTCTTCTTCATATGAAGTTTTGAACGGCATCTCTACTTCACCTGCCTTAATTAAAAGAGATATAGAGAAATGTGAATAAAGGAATATAGATAACATACGAGTGATAATATTTAACAATTAATGAATAGAGGAATTTAATGGGAAAGTCTTAAGGAATATATATAACATGCGAGTGATAATATTTAACAATTAAGGAATAGAGGAAATTAATGGGAAAGTCTTCTTTTCTTTTAAACTTTTAAACGATTGAAATTTTTGAATCTGATTCAGGAATCAAATTTCTAATTGGACTGAAAACTCGTTGCCGACAAATTGAGTAACGTAATTTAAGACATGTCTCCATAATACAAATGTTCTGTAGCGATAGTCGAACTATTAGAAATACAATTTTCCTAATCATTTGCTAAATACATCTTGAATGTTGTAAGATCACTCACAGCTCTCCAGTAGTCAACATTAACAGCGAAACCCGCCATGTCAACAGGAAATTTCCTTCCGTAGATGAATCCGTCGTACCAACCGACGAGGTGTCCGTCTTTTAGGACTGGAGTGGACAACGCCAGGCCCGTGACAAGACCAACCGGCCACATGGACACCCGCTGAGTGTAGCGCATCTGGGGGAGGGCAATAGGGGATGAAGGTGACAGAAATGTAACCGCCGGGTTTAGCGCGTCAGTTGGGCGACATAGGAGGAAAATGCGGAACATTTAACCGGCGGGTGTTTCTCATTGTAGGGAGGGGCAAGAACGAATGAAGGTGACAAAAATGTAACCGGTGGGTGTAGGGCATCTGGGACAACAGAAGAAGGGTATCAAAATGCAACAAGTTAAAAAATTTTCTCGAAAACATGTTAAATAAAAATGTATACGTGACCGCATTCTAATAGAAAAATGGTTTAAAGACGCAAATTGATGAATGTCCCTCACGAATATGTCCAAAGTCAACGAACTTTACCTCACCTAAGAGTTGTACGTCAACGAACTTTAATTCAGCGTAGAGTCGAAAGTCAACAAACTTTAACTCGCCGTAGAATCGAAAGTCAATTAATTTTTTTACTTCATCGTAGAGTCGTAAGTATAGTAACTTTACCTATCGTAGCGTCGTAAGTCAACGAACTTAAACTCGTCGTAGCGTCGTAAGTCACGAACTTAAACTCATCGTTGAGTCGTAAGTAAAGTGACTTTACCTATCGTAGCGTCGTAAGTCAACGAACTTAAACTCATCGTAGCGTCGTAAGTCAACGAACTCAAACTCACCGTAGAATCGTAAGTCCACTAACTTTACCTCACGGAAGAGTCGTAAGTCCACTAACTTTACCTCACGGAAGAGTCGTAAGTCCACTAACTTTACCTCACGGAAGAGTCGTAAGTCGTAGGAGTTGTCGTCATCCATGAAGTAGAAGACGCCAGTTTTGTTGTTGTCCCTGATCCACCGCATGCCCGCGTTGCGGGCGGCCACGCCCTTGGGTTTGTAGACCATCTTTTTATCGTCTCGGTACTTCGATGGCATCGGAGCTGCGGGGCGAGATTACTTAACATAACATAACATAGTGATCTCGGCGCTGAAGTGTAGGCCTGATGTGGTCTGTCGCCGATTCTTTTCCTTTTCGTGCCTTGTTCACAGAAGATCTAAAATCGTTTCATTTATCCTACACTACATCCTACAATTAGCTCATCATATTCGGAAATATTTCATACGAATGATGAAAAAGTTCGATTAGCAGAGCGAAATCGCGTTAAACCAAGATATTGCTCATTATGTTCTCCGATAATAACTACAAATGGCGAAAAAAATATAACTCAGTACTCACTGCAGCGAGTGACAAAGAGCGCATTTCTCGTCAACGAAAACGTGAAGTCACGGACGGACGGACAGACGGACGGACGGACAGACAGACATGACGAGCACAATAGCGCCTTTTTTCCATAAATGAGATGATGTGTGGCTAAATAGTTTAAGGACCTTTGTTAAAAATGCAGTATGGAACTAAGGGTAGCAATGAAATCATGTCCGGGATAAATTTGAAATAGCTTGTAATATCGGCAGCCTCACCGAACAGGAAAGTGTAGGGAAGCTTGAGGTTAAGGAGGAATCGCTGCAGGGGTTCTGAAGCGGTGGTCGCGTCTTCACAGATAATCCAGTGTAGCGCCGGTACATGCATCAACGTTTGTGACAACCGCGTCAGCTCTGCGATCTGCGGTACCAATGAAACTTTTTGTAAATGATAATGGTTGTTGCTGACGTGGTCTGCGATCTGCGGGACAAATGAAACTTTTTGTAAATGATGCATCTTCACAGATAATCCAGTGTAGCGCTGGTACATGCATCAACGTTTGTGACAACCGCGTCAGCTCTGCGATCTGTGGGACCAATGAAACTTTTTGTAAATGTATATGGTTGAAATACTTTATATATTTATGCCTATGTGAGGAGACCCTTTGAAATCAGCAGTGCTTGAAATACAGTACTATGTTGGTGGTTGCTGTTGACGTGGTGCCCCGGTCTCATTTTTACAAGAGACCCCCCTCGCGCAAGCATGAGACCGCCAACAGGGGGTCGCTCCAGATAGTGATAGTGATAGTGGTTGAAATACTTTATATATTTATGCCTTTGTGAGGAAATCATTTGCAATCAGCAGTGCTTGAAATGTTGATATGTAAAAATGAATGTAAAAACAATGTTAATTTTAGCCTTCGGCGACAGGTCAAGCTTGGCCTATTCATCAGTGCACACTCTAATATACTATGTACGGTTATTTAGTGGAAAAATATTTTCAATTACAAGAGACTGAAATACTTGATTGATACCCGCCGTTACGAGAAATATATATTTGCTATTATCATCGACTGAAATAATGCTATTACGAATCAAAACATTTGCAATTACACGTGTCCGAAATATTTGACTGAAATTGTTTGTGTATGCATTTATTCAAATATTTGGCAGCATGTTTTGGTTTTTGAGGTATTCATAAATGCCGATATGAAATATTCAATGGAATTGGTAATGATGTTAATAAAGGAAAGGCGCTAACGAATTACATTGGAATTAGTCTAAGCGTTCAGATGTTCTGTAGGTCGGGGTGATGACATACCTGCTCAGGTCTGCTGTAGGTCGGGGTGATGACATACCTGCTCAGGTCTGCTGTAGGTCGGGGTGATGACATACCTGCTCAGGTCTGTTGTAGGTCGGGGTGATGACATACCTGCTCAGGTCTGTTGTAGGTCGGGGTGATAGCGTATATCATGGGCAGGTTCGAGTCAGACAAGTCGGCTCCCGGCGCCAAAGGACGATTTTGTTCTTCTCGTAATGTACGGTACAGATGATCTGAAAGTATACACACCATTTATTTGTGTTGATCGCAACTTCGATTGTGAATTTTTCTTCCCGTTTTCTTTCTATGCATCAAAAATTTTTCTGCTTTGGTCGTTCCTCTCAAGATTTTAAACTTCAATACCACCATTTCGTGCTTGTCAATTTCGAAGATGAGCATTTTACAAACTATGAAATATTATTAAATAACTTCATAAATGGCAAAAAATTTGAAAAATTCCCTGTAGTACAATAATTAGCCTCTGATCCTTTAAATAAACCGTGTCAACCAATGGTGTGGCTTGATTATTAACAAATGAATACATGAACCTTCCTCTAAATAGAACCAAATTAGGTATGAATAAATAATTAAATGAATAAGGTTAAAGCCTCCCTCATACGGACCACATGCCCTTGACTTTACTAGACACGTGTTTACTATTACTAGGCACGAGTTAAACTTAAGCCAAAGGGTAATTTAACTATCATGTATGTTTTTTCATCAAAAATTCCGGTAACGACAGCAACCGCTGAATATTCGCATCGAAAAATCTGTTAAACGACAGAAACAGCCAGTTAATCGCATCGAAAAATGTATTAGAAACAGAAACTGCCAGTTAATCGCACCGATAAATTTAATCTATGAAACAGCCATTTAATCGCATCGAAAAATGTATTATAAGCCGAAACTACCAGTTAATCACTTTGAAAAAATTATAATAAATAGAAACTGCCAGTTAATCGCATCGAAATTTTTTATAAGCAGAAACTGCTATTTAATTGCATCGACATTTTTTTACAAACAGAAACTGCTATTTAATTGCATGGAACCATTGTAGTCGTACCTCTCATGCTAGTAAAATAAGTATGTAAACAGAAACTGCCATTTAATTGCATGGAACAATTGTTGTCGTACCTCTCATTTGTTGCGCCCTCATGAGCACTTGAGCTTGCTGGTTAGTGGCGTGCCAGACGTACAGGCTTCCGAACAAAGAAGACGCGCCCGTCACAAACATCACGAGTCGGAACCAGCGCGACCTGTTCACACGACAATCATCAATGGGAATATAATTATGAAAAACATGACAAACATTAATTGGAATATAATAATAAAAAACATGAAAAATAATAATGGAGATATAATAATGAAAAAATGACAAAAATTACTGGAAATATAATCATAAACACATGACAATCATCAATGGAAATATAATCATAAAAACATGACAATCATCAATGGAAATATAATCATAAAAACATGACAATCATCAATGGAAATATAATAATGAAAACATGATAAACATCAATGGAAATATAATCATGAAAACATGATGAACATCAATGGAAATATAACCATAAAAACATGATAAACATCAATGGAAATATAATCATCAAAACATGACAAACATAAATGGATATATAATCATAAAAACGTGGCAAACATCAGTGGAAATATAATCATGATAAAAAAGAAAAATCAAAAGAAATGTAATCATGAAAAACATGACAAACCTCAATGGAAATATAAATAAATAAATAAATCAATAAATATCAATTTATAAATAACTCACGGTACATGACATCAAACATAAAAGTTGAGAGTAACAATGCAAGAAAATGTCTTTGTAATTTTAAATATAAATTTTTTAATATCGGCTAAATTTAAATTACAAATTCAATTTAAATTAAAATTCAAATTTTATTTTGTTTATAAATATTTTTTATGGCGGATATTCTTTACTGCGTAAGACTCACTCCACGAGAAAAAAATGGCTTTTATAGTTCAAGTGGACGTATAAAATATTCTATTTTAAATAATAATTATATATAATATGCAAATGAGCTAATACCAAATTTTACTCATGATTGTAATTGCATTTTCTATATAATTAAATAAATTTTATAGAACATTGCCAGGAGATAAAAAATTTTGATATATATTAAATTGTAAAAATAATCGAAAACTATTACATACTAATTGGCTTGGTGAAAATTTTCATAAGTAATCTTATATTGTTGATACCACTTATAAGTAATCGCTTTCACTTTTGCTGATATTAACTCTGGCATTTAGAAAAATTAACAGGTCTTATTGTACAAATAGTGACCCACTTTCTGCACGCGGCACTGACACGTACTTTTACTGGGCCAAACTGGGTCAATATGAACAACACAAGAACGAGAAGTGCAACGCAATTTGGACAAAGTATGATTCAATTCTCTGAGTGTCGTAGTGAGCACGAAGCTGAATTATGAATTTTCGTACAATGTATACTTAGGAAAATTCCGTTGTCCAAATTTCGATGCAATTTTTTTGGCTGTTGTGGGTCATGCTGCCCCAGTTTGGTCCGCCAGAAAGGACCTATTCAAATTTCAGAGTGTAATTAGTTTAAGATCCGTTTGGTGTAAATTAATAGGAGCAGCGCCCGAGTCACCGACATGTGGGGAATTTAATTATTTATTTTCATTTATAATTTGTTCTATTTATTCTGGGGAATTTATTTCCCCAGCAGGCATCTGAAGTTGAAACAACGTTGATTCCAGGTTTAAAATTTATCAAACATTTCACGTTGAATCAATGCCGAAATGTGACCAACACTAGAAGAGACGTAAATCAACCTAATTTCAATTTTGAAGCAGCGTCGATCTTGATACATTAAATTATAATCTATTTTGCAACTTAGATTCAACGTTATCACGCCAATTAATATATATCTGCTCGCATCGTTGGTGCAATAAGAGTATAAATGCGTTCAAGAACAGATTAGATGAAGCTATTCAGGAGTACATATATTGATTAAAAGTGCCTCCTATCTNTCCTTAAATCTGGTCAAAATTCCTGTACTCAGATCTGGTCAAAAGTCCTGTCCTCAGATCTGGTCAAAAGTCCTGTCCTCAGATCTAGCCAAAAGTCCTGTCCTCAGATCTGGTCAAAAGTCCTGTGCTCAGATCTGGCCAAAAGTCCCGTCCTCAGATCTGGTCAAAAGTCCTGTACTCAGATCTGGTCAAAAGTCCTGTCCTCAGATCTGATCAAAAGTCACGTACTCAGATCTGGTCAAAAGTCCCGTCCTCAGATCTGGTCAAAAGTCCTGTACTCAGATCTGGTCAAAAGTCCTGTACTCAGATCTGGTCAAAAGTCCTGTGCTCAGATCTGGCCAAAAGTCCTGTCCTCAGATCTGGCCAAAAGTCCTGTGCTCAGATCTGGTCAAAAGTCCTGTGCTCAGATCTGGTCAAAAGTCCTGTCCTCAGATCGGGTCAAAAGTCCTGTCCTCAGATCTGGCCAAAAGTCCTGTCCTCAGATCTGGTCAAAAGACCTGTGCTCAGATCTGGCCAAAAGTCCCGTCCTCAGATCTGGTCAAAATTCCTGTACTCAGATCTGGTCAAAAGTCCTGTCCTCAGATCTGATCAAAAGTCCTGTGCTCAGATCTGGTCAAAAGTCCTGTGCTCAGATCTGACCAAAAGTCCCGTCCTTAAATCTGGTCAAAATTCCTGTACTCAGATCTGGTCAAAAGTCCTGTCCTCAGATCTGGTCAAAAGTCCTGTCCTCAGATCTAGCCAAAAGTCCTGTCCTCAGATCTGGTCAAAAGTCCTGTGCTCAGATCTGGCCAAAAGTCCCGTCCTCAGATCTGGTCAAAAGTCCTGTACTCAGATCTGGTCAAAAGTCCTGTCCTCAGATCTGATCAAAAGTCACGTACTCAGATCTGGTCAAAAGTCCCGTCCTCAGATCTGGTCAAAAGTCCTGTACTCAGATCTGGTCAAAAGTCCTGTACTCAGATCTGGTCAAAAGTCCTGTGCTCAGATCTGGTCAAAAGTCCCGTCCTCAGATCTGGTCAAAAGTCCTGTACTCAGATCTGGTCAAAAGTCCTGTCCTCAGATCTGGTCAAAAGTCCTGTGCCCAGATCTGGTCAAAAGTCCTGTCCTCAGATCGGGTCAAAAGTCCTGTCCTCAGATCTGGCCAAAAGTCCTGTCCTCAGATCTGGTCAAAAGACCTGTGCTCAGATCTGGCCAAAAGTCCCGTCCTCAGATCTGGTCAAAATTCCTGTACTCAGATCTGGTCNTATCAAAATTCTGACATGTTCAGACTTTACGGCAGGCCTTGTGGCCTAAGCTCCAAATCTTTATAGACCGGTTTATACTGCAAGGAAAAATTGTGATCATTTAATTAAACGTACTAATTTAGAGAAATTTGTCTAAGATATTTTTACATGCAGAGAGATACCGTTTAAAGGTACCGTTTCATAAGAACTAATCACAATGATTCAAGGTACCGATTCGTGTGAAATTTGCCGAAGGATTTAAATAATAATAAAAGGGACAGCCGTTTGGAAAGAATTTTGAATTTTTCCATGAATTTTGAGTCCAACCAAGAACTTGGTTCCTAAAAAGTGCTTCTTTTAATCTTAACCAAGATTTAAGTTTCTTCCATCGCGAGTTACTTACATATTTGTTGGCGGTCGATATCTTGTCGTCTGTTTGATAGAATTTTCAATTCGCCCAAGGACTGAAACTCGTTGAGCTTCTGTAAACCGTGCGTTACTGAGAGAAATAGTTGAAACAACGTTGTTTCATCTATTCAACTGTGATGGCATCGAGAACAGCATCTGTTGAACAACACAAGCTGATGTTATTCTTTGTTTTTGAACTTGTTTATTTAGTGTGATAATCACGAAGAGGAAAGTGCGTAACTGTGAGAAATTGTTGAAACAACGTTGTTTCAACTATTCAACTGTGATGGCATCGAGCACAGCATCTGTTGAACAACACAAGCTGATGTTATTCTTTGTTATTGAACTTGTATGTTCAGTGTGATAATCACGAAGAGGAAATAGATAGTGAACGCTTGTTCCATAGGGAACACTTGCTACAGAGCCCGCGTCGGTAGCTACATAACATCTGAGAA
This sequence comes from Hyalella azteca, assembly GCF_000764305.2. Classification (NCBI taxonomy): domain Eukaryota; kingdom Metazoa; phylum Arthropoda; class Malacostraca; order Amphipoda; family Hyalellidae; genus Hyalella; species Hyalella azteca. Next base: position 31,333 of record NW_025944680.1, on the reverse strand, counting down.
AATAATTTCATTGCAATCGAGATTGCTTCGCTCCAGTTACTTGGTATATGCATTAATCGAGATGCATTACTATGCACAGATAGAAAAAGAAAAAGATACATTATTATGCACAGATAGGAAAAAGAACATGGTTCTCATCTATTCCCCAGGTGTGCATCTGTACGAGTTTTCAATAGAACGATGATGTGACATGAATTTGTAATATCCAGTAAAATAATCATTGTGGAGCAATCAGAATTTCATTAGTTTTTGCATAGAAGGACCTGAGATCGATCAAGTGAATGCGAAAATTATTCCATGAAATGAAAAGACGTCAGGCAATCACAGCACATCGCATGTTCAGGTCGAAAGGATAAAAATATTTTTCATTCAGTAGCATCCAGTGAATACTTGCCGAAAAAAAAATTGACAACGTGTGAGAGGAGAATTTATGGGAAAATCAAATTACTGTAATTCAGATGCAATGATTATTGATTTCCCGTTGCTGGGCGAAATTCCTGATATATATTAACAATTATTTCTTTATAGCTTCCGATGCACAGATGAATTGGAAATTAACGATAATTTTATTTGTTAACGATAATAATATCGGTCGCTCAATTGTCACTTCCTTGCCAAATCTTTTTTTTTATCGCTTGCTAATTTTTTAAATCTGAAAATTTATAATGTTTTCTAGATAAAAATTGGAATTTACGCTGTTTATTGAGCACAATTATGATCTTAATGACGCTGTCCTTAGATACGATCATATGTTGAGAAATTACTTCAACCATTAAGTTAAAAAATATAACTCAGTACTCACTGCAGTGAGTGACAGAGAGCGCATTTTCTCGTCGACGAAAACGTGGTCACGGACGGACGGACATGGCGAACACAATAGTGCACTTTTTTGTTGCATCAAACAAGTTGATATTCTTCTTTGTTCTTGAACTTTGTTCAGTGTGATAATATCGTTGCGGAAAGTTCTAGGGGAACACTTGCCATAGAGTTTGTCAACAGCTTCCCGACAACTGAAAAAATATAACTCGGTACTCACTGCAGTGAGTGACAGAGAGCGCATTTTCTCGTGGACGAAAACTTGAGGTCACAGACAGACGGACGGACAGACAGACAGACGGACGGACGAACATGGCGAGCACAATAGTGCATTTTTTCCATAAATGAGAAAATGCGCTAAAAATAATTGGATCGAGCACTGGCTGCGAGATTAAAAAGCAACGTTGCATTCTCTTGGTACATGTCTTAATTGAGATACATTTTCACCACCATTTCCTTAACATCGTGAAGCAATCGCACTTCCATTGATTGTTGGATAGAAGAACGTGTGAGTGTGATCAAGTGAATGTAAAAATTATTACATGAAAACAAAAGAGGCTTGAGTCAATCAAGGTACATCGCACGTTCAGTCCGTAGAATGCATCGCATGTTCGAAAATGTAGGACCCCGTTTTCAGTCAGTTTAGGTATCTATTGAATACTTGCCAAAGAGATTAGAAAACGGGTGAAACGATAAAAAATCGATTGGAAAAATCGTATTAGTGATAACGAAATGTTTTAAATTATTCATAGGCTAATAATGTGGGGCAAAATTGACGCTGTTATCATTTCATATTAACTTCAGGAATTGAATTATGAATGGAATAACCGAATAAGGAATAATTCACTGGTGAATCATAAATTAGTGAGAATTTATTGATAATTAAAAAGCTGATTCCTGTCATTTCCTTAACGAAATATTTATCTTCTGGTTATATTTTTTGAAGATGAACATTTTTAATGTTGTTTCGTCGAAGAAAGAGTTCGCTTTAAATTCAGCAAAATAATGAACTAGCTAAACTTTCGGTACGATCAAAAGTTAAGAATTTATTTCATCCATTCAGTTAAAAGGGACTATGAAGCGTTAATTGGAAGCCGGTTCAGTTCTCGCACATTCAGTTTTATAAAAAATAAATTGCCAGTCAGCATCAGACTCTGAGTGCGTGTTTTTAGTTTTTATTAGCTGACCTATCTAAAATGGAGATAGATATATACTAGAAACAGTCAACTCTCTTCTAGTGGTTACAATTTTTTTACACTAGGGACTTTTCATTGATTTTCAATTTTTCAGCGAACTCCATTTATTAAAAATTGTCTTATTTGAACTAACTTTCTGAAACATTTTTTTAAATGTTAAAACAATCGTAAGTCAACCATAATAATTTTATGGAAAAGTACCATTTAGCTACTAACACGAAATATGTATATTATTTGCACATATTTAGGATATCTTTACGACTTTTCCGTTAGATAGGTTCGCAAGTCTGAAGCTGAGGTGTCATCTTAAAAAAAAAAATAAAAGTTTCAGTGTCGTTCTAAGCAAAACCGTCATTCAAATTAATTGGAAGAGCCCCCGGCGACGACTCTAAATATTGTCACTTTGACACCTTTAAAGACTAAATAATCACATTGATAGTACTACGTATGATCTAGCACTGAAATTAAAGACGTTGCTTCCTAAGTGTAAGTTGCAGAATTAACACTTGTTGCGAGAACGTTTTATTGGGCCTGAGAACTATTCAGTACTGCGGCAATTGATGTTGCTGGACCTGAGGTCCGCGCAGCCAGCACCTGCTCTCTGAAAGATAAGATCTGTCGTGACATTTTTTTTACAGAAGAAAAGTGGTTATCCCGATGGCTCGATGAAAAGCTTCACATCTAATCTGAGGAGACATGGAGACCCAGCGACTCTGTTGTGCCATGCAGATAAAAACCCACTTGACTGCACGCACCTTACAAGTTTCGACAGCGTCCGTATACATGACGAAATCTTCAGATAAACTGTTAGAAAAAACGGTGAAAAAACGGTCCCACCGGCGTTCTAGTGGCCGGTCGCTCCGTGAAAATAAACTGTTTCGCCGTTTTTATCAGATGTTTTACGGATTTTTAGTGTAAAATTGGAATAAAAACGGTGACACGGTGTTTCTTTTCACGTACCGATCGGCCACTGAAACGCCGGTAATACCGTTAACGGGAATTTTTCTAACAGTGTATTTACACACGTATTTGAGGACATGCGATGTTCTTGTAAATATGTNATCGAACCCGGTGGAAGTCTAGTAGCTACTTCAAACTATCGCCAGTCATGAAAAGATCCGGTCAAATGACACGAGTTTAGATCTATGAACAAGGCACGAAAAGGAAAAGAATCGGCGACAGGCCACATCGGCCTACACTTCAGCGCCGACATCACTATGTTATGTTATGTGTAACGTAAAGTCGTAGTTCGTTTGACGCCATGAAAATTGCTTTATAAAATAATAATTCATAGAATACCAATTATTAGAATAATTGCCAAATAGAATAATTGCTTCATAGAATAATGAAAGCCACATAATATCAGCCATTCACGCTAAACTCGATAACATAGGCACGGCAATAGAAAATTGTTAATTATAAACACAAAGCTATGTACATATCAGTTCGTATATAAAATCTGAACTATTAAATCACCCATGATCGAGGATAATACTTTTTACTTACTATATTGGCAACCGAGACTCAATGTCAATTCGGCCATGCTTGGCTGTACATTTCTTTCAAACGATTAATGATTATGCCAATTGACAGATGCAAAAGCAGGATGGTAGTTACGTAAAAATGTCAGTAGAATACATTCTTTATTATTATTAAAAATTAATTCCGCTCTCATCCATCTTGAAGATATTCCAAACATGATTTTTATAGATACCTAACAAATATAGATTATTCTATTGTGAGGGCATCAAGCTATCTTAAGAAGTAAAGAACTAGTAGTAAACCCATTGCAAGATTCTTTTAGCACAAATATGTAAACATTTTCATTCTTTAAACATTAGCCGATCGTAACTTCATTGAAATCGTATGAAAGATTTACAAGACTGTCATACTATAAAAGTAAATTTGACAGTCTTAAAGTAAATTTGACAGTCTTAAAAGTGAAGCGGTAAATATAAATAAATATATACTACTAAAGATTCAGCAGAGGGCAACAAAAATGTCATTTAGAACAGCAAACCAGCCAACGATTTGCCAATGAATTCACGAAGAACTGTCAAATAAAAGTTTAATCCTGTGTAACTTAAAGGCTTACAAAATTCATGGAATCGATTGAATTTCTTGTAGCGATATTGAATTCACGCTGATCATGCTATGAATATTTGTGTATGATAGGGAGAGTAATGACATTCGAGGATATAATATCTATTACATCTATTACCTCAACACAATCTCCTTAAATCGTATCCATTGAATAATAGTAGGTAATAAGCACGTGTAATAAGGTGACTTTGGCAGAATATTATAAGATTAATCGACAGCAACACTTGTATATGAATTAACTTTAACGATACACGGATTGTATTAGTTTTCTTTCAATATAATAAAAGTCAAGAAATTCGTGAAAGGCGTTCGTGAAACATCGCGAGTCAAGTTATCAGTTCTTTTGATAAACTTTAATAGCAGCAAAAAATATTAATTTTTTCCAACTATACTTCAGAAGCCAAATAATAACTCGAGAACTTTAATCGAAAATTTCGACGAAAAATATAATAGTCATAAACATTCTAAATTTGCCAGCTTCTGACGCACAAACGAGTCACCCACAGCCAGCTTTGTGGTGGTGCCTTCAGGTGCAATGTCCTCAGTAACACTACATGTTACAGCACCCGAGTTAATAATCCAAAATAATAATAATAATATAATAAAAATCTAATGACGTATATCTCATGTGACAACGCGAGCTAAGACGTGCGTTCAGAGACCATCCCCTCTATGGCTCGATTGAAAGAATGTACTCATTGTCAAAGTATAATAAAATAGCTACCTCATTTTTTTGCAATTTCAAACTCGACAGATTAACAGGGATAAATAGACAGAAATCGCAGACGATTCACAATTCTGATGTATAATACCAGTTGAATAAACATTTCGGGAGGCATTTAGAGGTGCTAGAGTCATAGGTGGGTCTAACTTATGTAATGAAGTTGCAATCAGTAAACACAAGACATAAATGAACATCTTTAGTTCATCCAAAATTAAATAACGTACTTTAGTGTCATGGACACCAGCTAGCAGCTGTTATATAAGAGGAAAAAAGTTATCAAAACTTGACACTTATTATAGTAAAATTGGCGAGTGGGCAGCAAAGACGCGTGTTGACACAAATACATAGCGCACGATAGATGTTCATGCATTTAATAAAATTACTATATAATGACGATGATTAATATTAAACAATAGAAATTTAAGAGCTAAGGAAACTCCATAGAAATTCATCATATCTCCATTGAAAACGTTTCGGCGCCCACCACCATCGCCATTTTGTAAAATCTAGGACACAGATACAATCCGAAGTTAATACAGTCGAAAAAAAGAATAGAAGTTTTTGGTTTTTTGTCGTTTTCAGATTTCTGTTTTCCGAATGTCAACTTTCACCAGCCTAAGCACCAGACTTCTTAGCTATTGTTCCTTCGATTCAAATTGAACGGGCTTCAAACACTATTACAACGAGGCTTTCATATTTGTTCTACATATCATGCCATGCAAACTGAATTTTAATTAATGCGCAATATTTTCGCGCTTAGTGGATTTTCTTATAGCTTGGTGTTTACCCAAATGTTTCCGTTTTTTATTGGTGAATAATTTTAAAATGGGTTCTTTCTTTAGGAACAGAGGTATCCTCATTTCTATATGCGATCGTCCCTGGTTTATAAATGTAGTTGTGTACGATGAGCATCTGCGTACGTTGGAATCTTTATTCTAGAGTCGCAGAGCATAAAGGGAGAAGCTATAAGCCTGGGCAGTTACTATCGCGCTCTCCTCATCCGGCTGTGCACTTACGATGAACAGTGCAACGTTCCGGTGTCCGACAGTGACTTCAAGGTTTCAGCTTCTAGTTCTGGTGGTTTATTCATTTTAATTTCTTGCTCTGTCTTTTGTTTGTAAGTTTAGGTTTTAACGTCAATGTTTTTTCCATTTCAACTGTTTTAACTTCAGATTGTATCTGTGTTCCAAATTTTTCGAACTGACGATGAAGATGGACTCCCAAAAAGTTTTCAATAGAGATATGGTGAATTTGTGTAGAGTTTTCTTTGCTTGTAAATGTCTAGCGAATTTTCGATTGAAGCTATTTATTAACATTATTATTAAACAATGAGTGCCATATATTAGATTTTTTCCAGTGTTATTATTGGATGACGTTGAGACGATTAGTCGTACGAGAGCTAGTTATAATGATTAGCAATAGATTAGGTTGTTAAGATTCAATACTAGGTAATATATTGTACGCTCGCCATCTCACTATATATATGTGTGGCCAAATGACGCGCATTTTGTTGGTATTTTAATACAACATTAATAGCAGGCTCAGGGTGTGTCAATAAATAACAACGGGAATATACAGGGATATGACGAGTTTCACCACAGAAATGAATAAAAATTACTTTTATAGTTACCGATAATCAATCGAAGATCGAAGAGATTGGCTGTGAAGACTGAGTCTGAATGATTTAGAAGACGCTAAGTGAATGGAAAGTTTGTGTAATGACAAGCACAATCATTATGTCCTTTCACAATAAAAAAATTTGGCAGAACGAGTGTGTTCCAACAGTTGAAGTAACAGTTAAAGTAAAAGTAAGGTTGCTATAACGTATGTTGCTATGGAATAAATACTACCGTACAACAGCTATAAATAAATCAACAGAAACCCTAAATGAAAATAAACATGGAAAAACTTATCCAGCTCTAAGTTATCTGAATGAGAAATAAATAGCGAGAAGAATGATGATAAAGACGAAGACAAGCACTGCCCCGACGATGAAGCGGTGCTGGAGCGCGCGACGAAGCATGGCGCCCAGCACGCGGGAGCTGGTGTCTAGGTCTAGTTTACAGCCTGTGTGAAAATATTTTATTGTGACTGTTCAGGTCCTTGTCCAACTTGTGCAGCTGTGGAAACAAAGCTCTTGAATTCGATGAACAAATATATATTCCACACCATAGCCAAGCATTTATATATAAATGTATATGCTATATAATATACCCATATACATAAATTTTACAATGACTTCTTCTTACTGTATGTTTGAGCATATGCTAGACTAATGCAAAATAATGCAATATGTAACATCACTATCTGAAAGTGGCTCATGAATGCCTTGGAACTCACTCTACTTCTGGCGTTTTGTATGGTGCTGCGCTGATGGTGCAAGTCTCCAAGAATTTCTGCTCCAATGGCTTCAGTTTCCAATGCAACCTTCAAAACATAAATAATTAGAATAAAGCACAACTCTAGCAGTGTAAAGCTTGAATATTATATTAAAATAACAATAAGGATGAATTTAGACATTTAATGCAAATGTATTGACCAGCAAAAAATAAATACAAGAAAGTAATGGGATTTTTTGAGAAATACATCATGCACCAATCTTAAAAATATTTCGCCTATTTTACAGGAATATTCTAAATGTAGGAAGGAACAGTTTATTGGTGTGGGAAGCCTTATTTAATGATCTTGCAAGAAATTAAGATTTTCTATTAAGAGCCCTGCAAATTCCCCTTATCTTAAGATGCAATGACATGTAAAGTAAAATTAAAAAATGAAAGAAGAGTATAATTTTCAGTGTAGAAATTGAAGATAAACTGCATAAAAATGAATCACTAAATTAGTCATGTTAAAGTTTTTTTATATATCATTTTTGTATGGATTTAGTGCACTCCTGGGGTTCATCATGTTTCGATTTCTTTTGTTTTTAGACTGGATAAATGCTGGCAAACTATAAGATATCATTGTTCAAAGCTGATCCCCATGCCTTGGTTTTGGTCTCTTTACTGTTTATTACACTGTACATACTTTGTTATTTCTTGTTCTATTGATTCTGGATAAATTGTTAAATAAATACGAGGGAAAGGTCAAATAAAAATGTGGATAGGGATAGCTGTAGTGGAGGTAGATACCATCACTAAATCATGGTTTTCTTAAAACCTTCACAAAAAAAAAACACCCTCGGGACTACCACGTGTCTGACAGCACCTGATAGTTAGTATCCTGTAACATTATAAAAAACAATAGAGAGGTGGAGTTGAGGAAAAACTTTTTCTTGATTAAATTGACAAAGAAACATAGAAAGAGAACAAAATAAATTTGTAAACACCAACTGAAGTGCATTGAAAGGTAAAAAATACAATCAATATAGTAAAACCAAATTGGTTGGGAATTTTTTGAAAAAATTAAGGAACAACCTGGTAGCTTCTAGTGAGTCTGGCTGAAGTGATATCCAGTTTGTCGCTGTCTTGCAAGAGTTGCTCCCGCATTTCATCTGGCAGGCCTGCAGTGCCACTGTACATGACACCATCCCTGCCCCCACTCAATAGCTCAATTCGTTCAGTCTCTGGAATGAGGGAACAAGGTAAGCATGGTACCTACATACAGTGCCAGTTTATAGAACATGCAGAATAAATTTAATGTCAAGTGACAAATAGCACCCAGGATTCCTATTTAATAATTAAATTTGAAAAAGTTGAGAATTAACAAGGAAGCTTCTTTAAGGACAACTGACAATGAATAATGTTTAAAACTTGAAGTATTGAAAGTAGTGATATTCTATAATTTATATTACTACTCCCATTTATGTCAATGATTTTTAATAGCATAGAAAAAACTTCATTATGTGTGACTTGATACAATCCAGAACAAAATTGGCTATTCTAAATATTCAAAAGTTATTTCATGATATGGAAATTAAATAGTGAAAATCAAATAACATTAATCAATGAATAATGCTGCAGCAAAATTAAATAACTCTGTAATGAGCAAATTGGGGATGAAACAAAATGCTATAAAAAATTATGATTAATCTTACTTTCCCTTGCTCTGTTGTATTCTCCTCTGAGACGACTGAATTCCATTTTGTGACTCTGAACTCGAAGATTGTGCCTCTGCCTCTGAAGTTCATCTGTGCAGTCTCGTACTTCCATCTCCATGCGCTCAAGCTAAAGCAGAGGGTGATACAATATATTTTTGTTGCAAAATTATACTGTAAGAATAGGACTGGACAAAGAGGTGATGTAGAGAAAGGATTGCTCAGGCAAAAAGCCTTGGGTAATTAATGAATAATTTTAGTTTAAAACAAGAATATATTTATTATTTCAATGTTTTATCAGCAACATATGAATAACTTACCAAGTCTTTAGCTTCTTCTATTAATGACTCTAAATCAGGGATTGAAGTGCCCACCCTGCCTGTAAAACAGTATAAAAAAATTCTCCATCAGAATTGAAATAACTGACTGGATTCATTACTAAAGAGGCAAATTGTAGTTCAGAACTTAAATAAGCATTATCATCAGTTTAATGTTGTAATTTAAAAGAATTATTATATCTTCTTGTGTGATTTAATGAAAGCTGGACTTAACATAAAATTTTTGTAAATCCACAAAAAATTGAAATTTTATTATTAATTTTCAGGAAGTCCTATATCATTTTAAAAACTCTTTTTCAAGCTAAATAAGCAAGTCTGCAAGCACCAGTCTTGTCTGAATTAATTAAACCAAGTCCAAAGTGGAAAGTCTGGCAGAAGCCATCCATGGTAAAGCAATGCGGATGGCGGAAGTTGAAAATTTTATGAAATGACATGTTTGCGAAGTGCAAACCGCGATTTTTTAATCAAACAAAAATTTATGACATTCGAGCCGCGAGATTTCATACCTACTGAAATTATATGATATTAGAGCCGCTATATTTCAGACAAAAATAGGACTTTTCCAGACTAGCTGGTGTAAAACCATACAAGTTGCAAAAAATCCAAAATGAGAAATTGGCAGTCACCTGAGAATGAGATGAAAATGCTTATAGGCCTAGTTAGCACTTAGCCTACCTAGCCTAGTCAATTTCACCCATTCCTATAAGCTATACCTAACTCTTGAGTCTTGACTAATTTCTTCCTTAAAACGAAATAAAAATGGCATATTTTGGCTTGAAATTTTGTGAAAAATTAACTATCAAATGCTGTTTTCAACTAAAATTTTTTAAATGTTTGCCCAATCAAATCTTCCAGATGGCAGATTGGTCAAAATAATTTTTTTAATTATTACCAAAATCTTTGGCCTTGGGAAAAATGTTTAGTTGAAATAAATATTGAAATTGCATCTAATTATATTCCCTGGCTATATTTATATTGAATCTACTTGAAATGCATCAATATAAGACATAACATAGTAAACTTACTGGGGCTGCCGTTTGCCAGCAGACATATTTTTGACGTAATTTCAGCCGTAAGAGTGGCAAACTGTTGCTCATACTCGGGTAATAAATCCGTCATGACTGCAATCGCTCCGTTTTAAATCTTTTAGGCTTAAGCGTAACAAATCAGTTAAATTAATGAGCCCTATTTAGATCTGACAAAGAATCAAATCCACTAATCCACGAGTTGACTGGTAACATTAACTTAGTCGATGAAACTGCCAGCTGGATGTAAACGGAGGGTCCGACACCGGAAACTTTTCCGCGAAGTAGATCAACAGCGGAATCATTAATTTTTTTAATTCAATTTACTAAGATGTTAAAAATCAGTCCTCTAGACGTATTATATTTCTTTAAAGTTAAATTATTTGTAGAATACAGTGAGCAGATAACATAATGAAAATGCCGATAGTTGAAGTAGTTTAAAAGAAAAAATATTTAGCTTGACAAGTTAAAATATCCAACTTTAGCTGAATGAAAACATAAAGGAGGCGTTAAATGAGAAACCATATACGGAGTGAGGTCTGATTGTCGAGCTTCTTGATATTGATGTAAGCAAAACAAAACGCAAGACGCAATATTCGGGCCACGGGACAGCGCGTCATCGTCTGCAGGATTAAAGGCTTAAGCCCTGGGTCTAAGACAACTGCAATTTATTGCGTAGCGAGCGTCAGGGCCAAGCAACGATGCCCCGGAACAGAATTAATGACAGATGCGGATTTGAAAGGATCAATCAAGGCCGAAGCTTGACGTCGTTCGAGCAATGGCGATTGACGAAATAGACTTTCTTGGCGTTAAATTCGTAGTTAACTTTTGACTGGCAAGTTTGTTGTCCAAGTTGACAGTTGAGGCCGCGGTTGATGAACTATGCTAATGTATTCATCATCTATGTTGACGATTATTCTTATCATTGCACTTTCGTTAAGACGTGATTTAAACTTCAGTAAGTGATTACTAGATTTGATTTGACACTGTACGATGGTATCTACCAAACCTCAAAACCCAAACCTATCAACCTTCACCAAATTTACGCACGTTTTCAATATTTTAATAAAATGAGCTTATTCGTAAATTTTGCCTCTTCCGTCTTCACAGGCTGAATGACAATTCAGGGAAACGTTTTACGTGTCGTAAAAAATGTCCATCAGAATTGGAAATTGTTTTAAATCAGGGAATGTATTCTAACGGGAATTCATCATCAGTTTATCACTTCTTGGCAACGGTCTGAGATACGCAGACTATAAAACATATGAACTTATGGTCCAGAATGAGAATTGAAACACAGCACATTTTAATACCGATTAAGATAGTTTTGTTAAAGTAATTTTAGACTATATAAATGCGTACACGAAATTTCTAAGAGATTTTTATCGCAAGGAAACATATATTTCAGGGATATTTTCCTTGCAGAATAAGAGTAATGATGAATGCCGCCAAAATTGTACACGAAATACATATTAGTAACGAACATAATATGTTTAAATGCTGCCTCTCATGTGCAGCAGAAATTCAGCCGCAACGAAAAAGTCAACGCATTCTACAGCGAAGATTTAAATATCTAGGCATGCATCAATATGCTAGATAAATGGTTAATCCTGTTTGTCACTTGGATTAATCCTCCATTTTGAAAATGTTATCATAGACCTTGAAGAATAGGTATTCAGTTATAGTTGATTTTCAAATGAATTCAATTCATAACGAAAGTTTGTAATTTCCAGTTTATGACCCACTGCTTGCGCTACCTAGGTAGAGCAATACAAGATTGAATAGAATGTTGTTCTATTGATCTATACTTTAATCGTTGGCTCAAAATGAGCTCATTAAATAGAGTGAAATTAGATTAAGGTTTAATTAAAATCAGCCCAGTCATTCTATCTGGTCGGAGCAATTAGCAACCTGAATATTGCGAGGAATGTGCTGTCTGGCAACTGAGTGACAACGCTCATCTGGATTTTCTTTTGCCAGTTGAGTGATAGCCACGGAAGGGATCGCATGTGCGTCGTTCACTCTATCCGACAACTTCTGTATAGACAAATTCTAGCTATCAAGCAAGCGAACTCTAAATTATATGTGCTGCCATTATCAGATAACATTTAGTGACGTGGAACTCTACAGGAAAATAATATTTTCCTGTGACCTTGACAAAATTACTAGCTTTAGCTGGTTGACTTGGTATGAGGTAGGATAGACGTGTTTGAAACTTAGTTTCTTACCAAGTGTCTGATGCCCTAATCCTAATTTAATTGAAATTTGAAACTATGAAATTGTGTATGTATGAGAGGTGAAAAAATGAAGTGTCTTGAACTTGGCTCGTACCCATGTATGTAAAAAAACATTTAGAATTCAAATGTGTCGGCGAAAATTATACATATGTAGGAAAGAAAATTTTTGCATAAAAGTCGGCACGAGAACTGAAAAGTTTGTAGAATTTCCAGACTTTTCATTCCCTACCGTAGAGTGTACGTAAATACGTATGCATTGATATAAATATCGAAAGCACTCTGTAATGCATATTTAAACATCGAGTAAAATTCATATCTGGCATCATTTTGCTTATATACCTGTTCGAAATTCAGCAGTGAAATTCGATACGCAAAGGGTTGATGGGTAGCACGGATACCACTCATTCGCTGAATGATTATACCATTTTTGCTGGATGTTCCTACAGAATTTATTCCGCTAATCTCTGATTCATTCATCTTTGGACCATTAGTATATTGATCAGATGATAATAGATAACAACAATACAGACGCCTTAACCTACATTTGTCACTTCCAAGTTCCAACTGACTATTAATAAAACGGAGTATTATAGTACGTTGCCTGTATAGGAGTGGCAGATACCGATATAAAACCAAGGCTGGCTCGCAAAGTCATATGTAATTGTTACCAAAAGAAACAATATTTCTTTAATCGTATTCGAGATCCGCATATTAGCAAGTAAGAATAGGCCGATGAGCAGAGGCAGGCTTGAAATAAATCTGCAGGCATAAATAAATCTGTTTAAGCAAAATGTAATCAATGAGACCGTTTTATAAAGTTTAATTTACTGCAAACTTAAGTAAACTTGGAACTAAAAATATGTTTTTTGTGCATTTTTTCGGCAATAATTAAGATGATCTAATCATTCTTTTCACTTGGCAGAGGTTTGCGTTCAAGGTAGCCACGTATATAACTTGTCACTTCTTCTAGGCCATACTTTCAAAACAGGCTAAGTGAACGTAAGTACTTACGCTCTATTTTCTTGTCTATGATTGGTGGATCTTGCTTGAAAGGCCGTCAATGATTGGTTGATGAACTTACGATCTCTTAACTTTTTTGAAAGTATGGGCCCTGTTAGCGTTAGTCTTCATATGGAAATTAGTTGTCAGTTTCACTCAGTCAGAATATTTATTTAAGTTGTAGAGGGTAGATTAGTTGAAAAATTTTATTAAAAGAAGAATTCTGGTTGTTAGGCCTCACAATGTTGCACATTATACAACATTTATTGTATTTTTCCCCATTACACCATAATTTTACTGTTTGATCATAAATTTTAATAGTTTTCTAACTACATCTGATTTCGTAATAATTTTTCTCTCCAGTGACTCAGAAGTTTACGAGTGAATAAATTAAAATTTCTATTGAAATTGTTCTTCACAATTGAATGTCTCAATTCTTAACTCTATCTTGCGGTGATCCTTGATGAATCAAGACCAAAATTTTATTTTATTAGAAATCAAGACAAGTAATTCCGGCAGCTGATCATCGCTGGCTACGGTAAGACGCGAGTTAAGACCCTTTGGTCATTGATTATAGTAATTTAGTCGAGACAAAGCTTAGGTAATTATAGAATAGTTTTTGTGTTTACAATTATGAAAATTTAATTCAGTGAAATACTTGTTCTAGTTTGTATAGATCNGACGCGTTTTTTCCAGGCTAGAGCAAGTAATTTCACAGAGCCTGCCTCCGTCGCGCGGGTGCGGCTCAAGCAGAAACGCTACCAGCCCTCTGCTGTACACACAGATACCATAGCTTAAAGATAACGTTTTCTTTAGCTGCGATACGTATAATGTTTCATTTTTATTTCTAATGGATGGTATAAGCAATCGGGGATACTGGCATGTTTTTTTTACGAGAGTGGTTTCCTTAGTGTCATACGGTTAGCGTTTCACTTCGTTTCTGATTGATAATTTTAGCGGTCGGAGATGCAGACACGAGAGTTTGAAAAAAAAATATTTTCTTTAGCTTCGATGCGGATAGCGTTTAATTTCGTTGCTGATAGATAGTTCAAAAACTCGAGGATACAGAAAATAGCTAGAAAAAAATGTTTTCCAATTCTTTACGGTACGGATACACTATGTGAAATGAGTGCGATTTTCCAAAATAGCGGTGCAATTTTTGTCTTTGTATGGGTCATCCATACCTATTTTGGCTAGGCAAAAATGGTGTTTCAGTGCTATGTGTAGAGAGTGTGTCACTATTCGGACAATACTACCCATTCATTCCCATGGGTGTAGTGTTTTAATTCTTTACTGCTTGATAATTTGCTCAAGATTATCGTTATCAGAGGCGATATGTTGTGTCAACACGCATAGTCTCTCGGTTAAATAAATATGGATAAATTCAATACAAGCAGTTTTAGCTTCAATTCCTCGTGAGAAATTTTAATACGAATATATAACTTTGAATGGCTTGTATAATTTGCCAGTTGCAAAATCTGTAGACGTCATAATATATAACATTTAATTATTGAAAGAAATTTGCAATAATGTCTTCTTAGTTTAAGAGAGTGTGTGATTGATTGAACAGCAGGAGCCTTTGATACGCCAAGCGTATATGGAACTTTTGAACACTTTTAACCTATATAAGATACTTAGTGCAGATCTTCGACATTGCACTTCTGTCAAAACAATCAACCTTGCATGTCCCTGAGTACATATTCAGAACATGAAAACTCAGAATATCATATCGTTTAAATTGCGACACTTTCTGCACGTAGCATCGCAACGCTCTTTTTCTTAAGATTACCCACAGATGGGCAATAAGTTCATCGTTATATAGAAAAAGTCGCATTTATGTCTTTGGGTGTATACTCAAATAAAAAGTCGTCAACTGAGCTTGGTTTTGGGAATAATTGTTAGTCTTTTTTAAGCCGCGAGAGAAGTCTGTATAGTTATAATTTTGGTATCAAACAGTAAAATAGATAGGTATTTATTACTTTCTATATTACTTTCCATATTACTTATTATCTATATACTTACCAATTTCGATGAAATAATAAAATTCTGGAATGGACATGCATACAATGAACGAAAATGTATAAAAAAATTGAATCAAGCCAATAAATTGTATTGGCTTGATATTGAGGTGCCGACCGAATTTAATTGCGCACCTTTCAATATAGTATGTGCGTAACCGCGTATTGCGAATTAAATGTAGTAACATTAAAATCTTTCTCTGTTAAAAAATTATAAATTTACAAATTATTTATTTGTAAATTTATTTCAGTTCGATACGCAATCTGCGGCAGACTTTGCGGTTCATTGCACAATGGCGTCTGGCAAAAATTCACGAAAGATCCAAAAATAATCTCACAGAAGCAACTACGTAATGGCCTGCGAATCTCCCCCCAAAAAACATCATTGTGCCCAGAGAGTTTTCTTGACACGTCATTTAAGCGATGGTTTGCCGTACAAAAAATGCCCTGGACTTTGCTCCTGGACTCTCCAGAATTCTTCCCGTCTTATTTTGAGAGATCGGAAATATTTTAGTGGAACCTCCCTGCCTTGGATCATTTTTACCCCAAACTTGCGCTCAAAACATCGCCACGCTTCACCTGACATTGATGGATTTCAAACGCCGTGATGGTGTCTAGATTCTTCCTTCTAATATAAAACGGTTTAAAAATTAAAAATTATACCACATAATGGATTTTAAATCCAAATTCAGGTATGAAACTTTTGTACACGTGTGTTTCTAAGCTTAAAGCTGACAAATTTTGAGAGCGTAAGCTATGGAATCTTCCGAGGCTTAAATTAAGCAGCAACTTCGCTGGACGTCATTTTTTGCTGTATCAGGAAAAGCTAAAATCATTATCTAGGGGGCATTTTTTGGCCCAAAAAATTATTCAGTTTCAATTTTCAGAGTACATATATCAGTGTAAATGTCAAGCGTGCGTGGTGAATATGATTGCATCATGAATATGCAAACGAGGGAGCAAGGTAAACGGGTAATGTAATTTTATGAAGTCAGTATCGAGACCACGCAAGGGAATTCCCAGTAAGTGCCTCATAAACAATTTTGTACCACACTTAGGCGGCCATACCGAAATTTGTGGCATTTTTTCCTGGTATTTGCAAGAGTTTGTGCGACTAATAAAAATGTATTACTATTTTTCCTATTGTTGTACCGGAATTTCTAAATTAAAAATTTCAAAGTGGAAGAATCATATCCGCTGAATTTTCGGTTCCATGCAACCACTGCATCAACAGAATTTTATGCGTTCCATGTTGAATATTTTCTTACATTTATGGTCAACATTTGTGTACGTTATTGCCACTATTTTAACATTCACTGTATTCCAATATAGATTTTTCAGGTTCAATACTGTTCAAAATCAGGCCTTCCCAACCAGATACAACGGCCTTCTGGTATTTCGTATAGTTTCTTGTAAAAATTCTGGTTTGTTTAGGCCTGGTCTGGGCGGCGCATCCCTCGCACAATTCACCTGCATTATTATCCATTGTTTATGGTGGTGGTCTCAGGGGGCCTCTACACGAGATAGAGAAGAGGCTGCTGGCTCAGAGATACCGCTACTCGGGGAACTCACGCCTCTCATTTATACCTGCCGTTATTGTGTTGATTTTCAGTACAGGGGCCATACTTTCAAAACTCGCTAAGTGAACGTAAGTATTTACGCTCTATTTTCTAGTCTATGATTGGTGGATTTTGCTTGAAAGGCCGTCAATGATTGGCTGATGAACTTACGATCTCTTAACTTTTTTTGAAAGTATAGGACCAGGTTAGGCCAGGGGTCATACTTTCAAAATTCGCTAAGTTAACGTAAGTACTTATGCTCTATTTTCTTGTCTATGATTGGTGGATTTTGCTTGAAAGACCGTCAATGATTGGCTGATGAACTTACGATCTCTTAACTTTTTTGAAAGCATATAGGACCAGGGCGAGAGCTTGCGTTCCGTTGTTGAGCAGTGCAAACTTACAGGCTCCGGCTCGACAGGAAACTTGCTAGAATTCCATTTAAAAGAGATTCAATGGAAGAAAGTACAGATTTAAATTATGCTTCTGAAAAATCCCGTAGATTGGTCGTCTCTAGAACCAAACTATGATTATAATAATTGTCTTTCAACATTTTGTGTTCATTTTCGGAACTTCCATCTCTCGTTGTGAAACCAAATAGATTGATTAATTATTATCACTTTACCACTTTGACTGCCGTGTTTACATTAAAGAAAATTATTACCCCTTTCCCATTAATTATAGGTTATTATTCCCATAAATAAACACTATAGTCGAAACCGAAGCTTTAGCTGGACCGTGATACCCCCAACCGGTTTTAGGCTCTGCAACCTGAGCTTCAAGACTCACGCCACGCACATTTTTTTTGTAACGAGGGTCTTGGACAACGTCTTGGTATGGCTGCAGTGGCTGCTGGGTGGGTGAACACATCATCAGCATGGCGGTGCCCCTAGGAAATATGCGAACATAACAAGGGGTGGCACAGGGTTGTAAGCAAAGTGAAGGGGAAACAGAAACAGTAGACGAATACGAAACGGCGTTATCATAGACTTTGCTTTGTCGGGTAATTACACGTTTCTTGGGTGAGGGGTCATCGAGATATGATAAACGGGTAATCATTGATTCGAAAGGTCATTAAGTAAATGGGGAATGCTCTAACGTATCTTATTAATTACATAATATTTTTACCAAAGTTTAATTTCGAAATCGTGCATCATTTTTTTTATACATCCGTCGGTAGGTTGAGTATCAGGATGGGTAGTCAAAGTATAATTGTTGTGGGTGTTGGGATGGTGACGAAAGGACAATGCCTCGAGGGAAGTGGCGAATAGCGAAAAAGTTGAATTGTTTGGTTAGCCTTGAGTTTGAGTTTAGGGGTGCGAGATCGGCAGGCCAATTTATTAATGGCTTGTGTCGGATTAGGTTCGAAATGTGTTAAGTCTTTTGAAAGTAACTAAAGAACATATTAAATAATGAGAGAGATACAAAAATATAACTCAGTACTCATCTGTTCACGAGCATTCATAGCTGCAATGGTCTCTTCACTTCGATCAAGTTCAATGGTTTGACCATTTTTCCGATCGGCCTGGAACTAATTGAGCAGTAAATCGTCCTCTTGTTCTGTCTTTTGTCTTTAGCTTTTCTGCTGACTTAGCTTTTGTGGAGAGATTGATATTCTAAACTGTGCTGGCTGCATTAAAAATAATTTCCAGCGGTATGTTTGCTCATGTTCTCCTAATATCATTGGTGTAGCTATTAGAACAAATAGTTTTTGATGCCAGAAATGTGCACTTTTTGCGGAAATTAAAATATAAAGCCTCTTTTCAGCAGGATGGAAAATGTTCTTGACTTATGTTCCTAATGTAGGTTTAGTAAGAAATTTATGTAGAAGTTACTGGAAACCATGCCCTAAAATTCCTTATATTTCAAAGAAAATGCAAATTAATTCAATGTATTTTATGCATAAATTCCGGATAGTGTAAATTTTTTTATTAGACAGCTCATATGACATTTCATCACGTCGTTTCAAGTAGTTCTTTCGTGATGAAAGGAGTCTCAGATTTATTGATTATTTCTTGTGCAATCCCGTAATTCATCGTAGAAATTCCATTACCCAACTCAAGACTTGCCGTACAATGAATTTTCGTTACAAACGCGAAATGTGAAACTGCTTCTCTGCAAAGTTAAAAAATTTGTGCCCTTGCGAAAATACTTATTCTTACACGAAACCTGGAACGGTCTCTCCGTAGACTTCAAAAATGCTCACACACGCGACAAGTTCTGGAGAAAGAATCGCTGCTGACAAATGGAGCGGAAGTGGCAAGACTCGAAAAACATGGAAAGCGGATGACAAACTGCGGACTTGCTTCTGATCGCCAGCGTAACTTTGCCCGTGTACGCTTGATGAACGACTACCACGACAGAGGCATCAGAACCGCTGATGACATCGGCAAGCATTTTATTGTGTTGCCTTATTAATGATAAATCAAGGAAATTGAATAGTGAAATATTCTTGCTTATTGCCCACAGCTATTGAAGACGAATTGTGGCCAGCAATTAGTTACGAGCTCAGGAATTGATGGGACAACTGCACGAATAAATCTTCTTTGAACACGTTGAGGGAATTTGCGGTATGGAACACGTATCAGTCTTTGCGTTTAAATTTGGGGAGGTTTCAGAGTTGTTTATGATTTTTTGTTTCCTAGTTAAATATAATACTTTGATATTTTTTTAATGAAATAGGTCAGAAGAATCATTTTGGGGTATTCGTTTTTGCGTAGGGTAATGTAAATCACATTACTAACAAATGCTGCTGTTAGTTGTGCTCAGACTGGCCGGGAAGTGTGATCTCTTCATACCCGAACTCTTAAAATCAAATATAAAAAAATATAACTCAGTACTCACTGCAGTGAGTGACAGAGCGCATTTTCTCGTCGACGAAAACGTGAAGTCACGGACGGACGGACAGACAGACAGACGGACGGACATGGCGAGCACAATAATGCATTTTTTCCACGAATGAGAAAATGCGCTAAAAATGTTGCTGTTGCATAAGAGCAAATTGCTATTATAAATTTTATCATATTGTAAGACATAATTTACTAAGAATTTTACATGACGAATTATTAATTGTAGTAAACATTTAAATGAAAGTGTCTTTGTCAAATCGTTTTATATAAATAATATAGAAAATAGAACAGAAATAAATCAGATCCACCCACAAGCTGTCATTCCTTGCAATAAGCATTAATATTTGAATATCATGAACTTGTATGAAAGAAAGATGCTCAAAACTGATCCATCATATATCAAAAAACGTGTCAAGCATTTGTGATATCAAACAATTTATATGCACTTTATGTATAGAAAAATGCTCCTGCAAGTATTCGGAGAGTTGCAGCGAACTATAAAGATTTCCCATTAAAGAGAATTCCCGTATATTTCTTGGCTTAATGACAACCGTAATTTTAGGTTGTTTTATGGAGGAGAAAAAAATTAATATTCATGCTGGAATCTCATTTTGCGCACGGCATGAAAGCGGCGCTGAAATTACGAGACCGGTGGCGAAATGAAAATTTGAAGTGCAGCGGTGTAGGGCGGCGGGTCCGTGGAGTTTTGCGTGCCAGACCCGTTAACGTGGGAACTTGTTGAGCTTTTGGGTCTCATAATTTGATAATAATAGTTCAGCACGGCAATTTTGTTGAAGTTTTAGCCATAATCTAGTATGATATCTTAAATTGAGGCTACATTGAGCTTTATCCCTGATTATACTATTCTGGTAAAATCAATGTTGGTAGTTGCTGTAGTGATAAATGTTAATAATTGTGATAAAAAGGTTACTTATAATCTGAAACTCCACTGAGATTTAAATCGTAATTAATTCGTTGTTAATTAGTTTTCAATTAGCTTGCAATTTCCCGGAGTTTTTGTTGAAAATTTGTGTAATTCTGAATTTCGTGATTTTTCAATGTTCGCGCCCTCTAAGGATGAATACAATAATACATTTTACAGTAATTAAAAGTGGCTTGAAACTAAAGTTGATCAATCTTAAGAATGTACTCGTGTAAAGTCTTACGCTAGTCGTAATTCTATAATATAAATTACTCTGACAGAACTCGAAAGATTGACAGGGACTGACTGATGACTGTCATCTTCATTTACGATACAGATAGTAATTCCTGACTGTGTATCAGCAATTCAAATGTGCATCGCCAACCCAATTTCTGTTGTGAATTTAAAACCGAGTAATCAAGTGATCGAGCTTCCGCGTGCCCGGATCTACAAGAATTGTCCAGAATCCTTTCCTTATACACTGTGCCGCCGGTGCTACACGATCCGTCTTTTCGTAAAAGTGATTCAAATTTATTCATTGGAAAGCAGAACTTGCCCGTGCAGCAAGTTAGGATCAATAGCTTTAAATTTCAGCTATAATAGAAGAGATCCAGGAAACTTTTGAGGCCTTTGCTCTCGCCTATAGGACGCCTTGTGCCCAACTTGAATATATTGACCCTAGAAATATGTTGTTTTTGTTGGTGCCAAAGATTCATGTGGTGGGGTTAGGTTAATAAAATATTATAGGAGATATGACAATCATGCCAAAATATGGCTAATCTAGTTTCCTCTATTAATTATTATTTTTCCTGAAAAATATGTTGCGTTTTATTTAAAAGCTGAAGTCGGTGACCAAAAGAATTTTTTTCTAGTAGCAAATTTCGCATTTTCGAAATTTATGACTGGAGCTTTCACGGCCTTACAACTGAGATTTTCGCAGTGATGAATTGAAAATATTTCATTAGTGTTTACCTACCTGCAATTGTATGTAAAACAGTTGTAAGACCGAATAAGTGACAATAATATTTACAGTTATAACTCTTACGCATCTGCACAGACATAGAACAATTGTTAGCATCATATACGAAAACTATCAATAGTCTTAGCGTTAATTTTCCACATGGCATTCGTAGCTATAACGGAAAAGGCGCTAGTATGGTAACGCTAGGTATATATTCGCTCACATTATAGTTTAGCGGAAAATCAGGACAAATTGTAAGTTTGCGATGTGGAAACATGAGAGTTAGTTTCTAAAAATTTTCCACGCTTACGCTTGGAATTTTCAAATGGGCCACTAGCTTGAACTGAGTATTCTGTCCCGAGAGGCGACCCTGCTTCGAGATTCTTCTCTATGGTCTGCATTTTGAAAAATTCGTCCCTAAGCGATTGTACAAAACCGCCGAGCTTTCGAGATTCGTTCGAGTGTAAAACTGTCACAATCTATTGCAAAGCATCGAATATTTACGAGAGGAAAAGCTGGTTTCATGTGCACTGGAAATGTTTTCAATTTTGCTCGAGAGCGAGACTGAGCAATTTGGCTGCGCAGTCGCTGACGATCTACGAAAATGATCTTGTGGAGCATTTTTTGTATGAGACATTTTTTTTACATTTTTGAGATGTAGAAATCTCCATGGTCCAATTTAACTCATTTCTATGAAAATTTCATTTATATCAGGACCAAATCGACTCAACTTGATAAATACTAATATTAGTCCATTAGTAAGAGTCTTGAAAACGGATGCATGAATTGTTATGTAATTTTAGTTATTTATTGAAGTAAATGTGTGAAAATTTTAACCGATATTCACCATTCAAGATTGGCTTCTTATGTGCGGTATAACATTACATGTATTCGTTTCGAAACTATGCATGAACAAATGCTGCTTAGCTGCATTCGAAACAAGCTGTCTTCAACCTCCTTTTCTGTCCTCCAATTTGTCCTTTAAAGGGCATTCAGTGCGAGTTTTAAAGCCATCTGAGACTAGTCTTAACATAGGCTACGTCAAACCTTCACGGAACACTGGCACGCTAGAAGCAAATTTGGTTTCCGGCACAATCCGGAGGAGCTAAATCTTAGGCAGACGAATTTCTTGCTCAGTTGTGGCTCAGTGTCTGCGACACAATCTTCCCATCCGCGAGGAACGTGAAATCCTTTGGGGAATGAGAGGCGTTGTGCGACGCTGGTCGTCGTGTCTTCGGGCTGGAGGCTCAAATCTGGCGCATGTGTGTAAGGAAATCTTCGTTGTGCGCGAGTTCATGTAGCTATAAAAACTGCATGAATAAAATTTAATATAAATTAAAATCGATTAACGAACGTAGATGCATAGTCACGAATACGAATCGCTTCCACCAATTTTTTATTCCCGGCGAAATTAGATTTTCGGCTGATTCGTTGAAATATCCCCTTTGCTGAATCAAACTTCATTAAAAGGAAGACAAATATTCCGTTTCATCTAAAAACAAAATTCCGCTCATATTGTATTGTCCTGGCGAAAAATATTATTCCATGCCACGTTAATGCTCGATATCAGGAGCCATACTTTCAAACCACGCTAAGTGAACGTAAGTACTTACGCTCTATTTTCTTGTCTATGATTGGTGGATTTTTCTCGAAAGGCCGTCAATGATTGGCTGATAAGCTTACGATCTCTTAACTTTTTTTGAAAGTATAGGCCCTGTACGATAATGTGAGCCATGCAAGTTCAGACCCTATCGATGGTCCTGCAACGATTTTCAATGGGAACTGCACCACGCGTTGGCCACTCTTTCAATATCCTTGAATACGATCGCCTTACCTCCTGCTTTCGGTCTTATACTGCCGGGCATCTATATGAGCTCTTTTTTTTTTTTTTTTTTTTTTTTTTTTTTAAAGGCCTCCCACACTCACCATTCCAATTCATTAATGATAATGATGTTTCAGAGCACGAGTTAATGAAACCATGGAAGTGTCTGTAATAGAACGCGCCGTTGTCTTCATTATCTTGTTTACAGACTTTGTATTGTCCACTTTATGGCAAGATTTTATTCTCCAGTGTGATGCATTCTTAAAATATAAGCTCATTATTATTACTGCGCTGAATTCAAGCGAAGGAATTAGTTAACATACATTAGCTTTAGGGTGTCATTTTTGCTACTCCTGGTCATACAAATTACAGTATTAATAAGGTTAGTATTCCAAGTCGACGAGATCATTGTTACCGGTGTTTAAAAGACCTGATAAAAAAGATAAAGATAAAAGACTGTAGCTCTTTATAGTTTCGTAAGTTATTTTCTAATACTTATTGTTCAACATATAACATCACGGATGAGTATTCCGTCACGAACGGCTTCAATTAAAAAAAAAAGGTCTGAATGCCTGGATGTGCAATTGATTTCGCGAACTCGTATTGTGCCGGAATTTTCCTACTGTCATCGGCAATATCCATGTGGAAGCCGTTTATATTAACGACGTTCATCTCTGACGTTGAATCACCAATGGCCATTATGGATCTAGTCTTAAACGTCGAGTGTGATTGCATTTTTGATTGGCTTACCGAATGCATTAAATCGGGCGAAAATATTCGCTTGTGTGGGCCGGATCAGAAAATTATCGGATTCGCTCCGGGGAAGCATGGCTTAGACCGTCAATAATGCGATGCATTTTATGATCACGAGAGCATTAGTTCGTGCAGAGGAAGGTCGCCCTGGGGAAAAATATCGAGTTTTTATTGGAATATTTTTACGTGTAGTTGCGAGTTGATGTTGTTAATGAAGGGTTAGGCGCTGGAAAAAATGAAAACTTTTATAGATAGAGAATTAATTTGTGCATTTTGCAAATCTGAAGAACTAGTTTGCAATTAAATGAAATTCAAAGTAAGATGACTTGGTATGAATTTGCGTAGATTTCATTAATAATTTGATGCTCATGCTTTACACCTGATTTTGCCAAATCTAATTGAACCATCTTACTAGAAAAATATATAGAGCCTCTGAGTAGAATATTTTGATAAGTCACTACTAAAAATGATGAAATTTCAAGTTTGTTTTGGGGAAACAAATTTATAATTTTTCTCGTCGTGACACCTCGGAGGCCGCGATCCATCGTGGCCTGGGACGGCTACGGCTGAAACTCATACAAGGATACTAAGGACACGCTTCAGCCTCTAGAGGCTTCAGCCTTATCATTTAAATAAAATAGTATAGAATACATTCTCTAGGAAAATATTTACGGAAATAGAAAAATACGGAATTAGGTTTNCTGTCTCTTATACACATCTAGATGTGTATAAGAGACAGGTATAGGCACAGTTTGAAAATTAAAGTCGGCTTAGCGGGCGCCTTGAAACAATAAACAGATGGCCACCATTGAAACTTCTACGATTTTCAGTAGGGTAGGCTCTGTCTCTTATACACATCTAGATGTGTATAAGAGACAGGCCGTGGGTTGTCCTCTAAGTTTCCGCTTGCTGTAGCTAAATTTCAATAAATTTGTACCTATTTTAGTCAGTTTTTTTCAGTAAAACTTGTTATTAATGAGCGTTAACTCCAGTTGTTCCTGATTGTTTCCGTGAAAATTGATCGTTTCAGCGTAAAAAAAGTAATTTCCCGCCTTTATTTTTGGTTTTAGTTCTACGTCACGCTCACGAATAGAGCATGAACACCTATTGTTTCTTGAGTTAGCTTTTCAAAGCCAAATTTCTACTGAAGATTCGCCTTTTTTACGGAAACACGGATTCGCCTTTTCTTTGGAAACAAATACCGTGGTACTGTTAAGATTTTCACACTCGCCAAACTGAGCAAGATTTGAAAAGCGTTATCATTTGCTTCAATGCTCTCCAAAAATATCGGATAACAGCTGACAAAATCCAACGAAATAACCTTGCTCCGATGTAAATCATTGGAGGTAATCATTTGTTTTCTTTTCCGCCTCCGTGCATCCGGAATGAGGAGAATGGCTCCCGGGATCCGTGATTGCCACCCGTGAAATCAGGGATCTTCTTCACTAATGAGAAGGCGGACGAGGCTGAACGGTTCCAACCGAAGTTTTTGCAAGTGCAGTTCTAAAGAATTGTTCGAGAAAAAATTGTGTCCTTGCCTAAAAATCGTGTTGAGTGATGCCATCTCCGCATGCCTTTTTGTCCATTTAATGGTTGTAAGTCGAAGGTTTTTTTTCTTCCGTCGATAAGGTCTGATGAAAATTTGTTGGGAGGATTTATTAGATATTATCGCGAGTTTTATTCTCAATAGTTTGTTCTAGCTTGGCAGTTTCTTTGAGTTTAGTCTTCACCCTGTGAGTCTGAATGACTTTATACACAACCTGATAGTATTAATGTATGGAATTGTAAAACCTATTGTTTGAACTACCACTGTCACTAATTTCGCCCACATAAAGATGAAGAGGGTAGGATCAAATTTTAATTTCTGAGTACCTCAAAAGTGAAAGAAATGAAAGCGTTTAGCCTAGTGCCTCGAAAATCTACATGGTAATTAAAACCTCCGAGTTCAGTGCCTCAGAATTCAGAATGGTAAAAACCTTCTAGCTTAATGTTTCAGAAGCCGAAATGCAAAAATTCATCCTCGGTATTTTTGAAAGCAGTAATATTTTCCTGAATGGAGCACGAGTTCGTGCTGTCAGTGTTCTCGCACTAACGTTGTAGAAAATTCTCAATTTAAAAAAATTAGTGCTCTCATGAATTAAAAAAATTACCCTAAACAAGCGAATCATTCCATGAAAAATCCTAAGCTAAAAATGCGCATTTGTAAAAGCGGAGATCGTAAACAAGGCCGCTTGATGACCTCGTGCACATCATTGCTCGTTGGCAGACAAAGCCCGCGCGCTGCTGCCGTTTTTTCGCTTCAATGCAAATATCCTGCATACTAATTAGTAAAGGTCGGATTCTTTGCGAGCTCTACTGTGGGAAAAGACTCGGCTTTAGTCAAGTCCTATCATGAAAAGAGGAATAAGGATTGCCCGCAAAACGTTGACTATGAACAAGCGAATTTGTTTTTAGAATAAGAAATTTGTTCCGTAATTAGAGGCGATTGGATTATTTAAAAAATAAAAGCGATGATAAGGAAGAAGAAGCGTATGATTTATTTGATATAGGGAGCGTAGTTATAGTGCCAATAACCCCCAAAAAAGCATTGTTAACAAAAAACAACGCCGGAGCAGCGGACATCTCATACCTATAGGAAATCAAATGAACATTGTTTAAATTACCCTAAGTATGAAGAAAATTATGAAAATTCATACCAAAACTCCAATGCACAAGTATCATAATAGCAAATACTGCACGCGATTTTTCATGGGGTAACTGAAGCAATGATTGCCTATACAAGCAAAGATTACCTTAAAAACTGAATATCATTAGGTATAACATCATAAGTATGGGCCAATACTGCTCTAGTTCTTTCGTGGAAGCAGTGAAGCAGCGATTGAATCGTGAAGCAGTGATTCGTGAAGTGCAGCAGTGATTCGTGAAGTGAAGCAGTGATTCGTGAAGTGAAGCAATGATTGCTCTGTAACTACGTGTGTGAAGGGGCAGTGCATATAAAATACCGCCTCATTCCCCTTGCCCTGATGAGGCTGGCTTGGCTCGGAACAAAAGACTTGCGGATGCCCAAATGGTCCGATAAAATGCAAGAGTTTTGCGCTTTGGCTTCCCCGGTTCTATTGTGCTTTGTGTACAAAATTTGATGTAGAAGACTGCCCTGCAAGTTGCCCTTTGATCGCACGTTTTGTGTACTGGCACCGCGATATTTTTATGCGCTAAATCCAAGCTAAGAAGGAATGTTCTAGTAAAAAGCGATGTTTGTTGCCCGCGAATAACGCCATTAGATTTTGAATTTTTTGGGGGGCTTTTTAGTTTTCGTGAATTTTTAATGACTCTGAATTGGAAGCCAATGAAAGGAGAAACAATAGAAAACAATACATTTTTTTGTGTAAGACGTTTTTTGAAACACTGGAAATTTTCTTAGTGGTTTATCATTGAAGTTTCTGCCTTAGTTCAAAGCTTGCGTTCATTCTTGACTCTTTCTTCACAATTGGGATTTCTAATTTATCATGAAACTACAATATATTTATATAGAATTTTGCACTATCCACGAATTCATTCCTGGAACATGCGATGTTTGTTGCAATTTTTAATCGGCACCGTTGTATTTCTAAGTTCCATGATTAATCTCTTGTCCGCAACTGAGTTTCGGCTCGAACATTAATATTATCTCTAAATGTCACGCCCACAGTTCGTGCTGATGAAAGATCGCGGCCCAGTCAACCAAGTCTTTAGTGTTGCAATCTGCAGCTTTAAGCTTGCTTGTGTGGTCAGGCTTAGAGATAACCTGGAAATATTGAGAGCTGACTACGCGTTGTTAAATTTCTTAGCCTAGACTGGAAACTTCATCTTCATCTTCTGGAACATAATTTTTCTATGTCAGGTTTCCTTAGGCTCTCTTAGATAGGGGTTTTTATTTTCAAAGATTGGGTACAGATAAATCAGGAATTGTTTCTAGGTACGATCGAGTACGAAGGTCATCATTACTTTTGATGCAAAATAGGTTCTGGTACCCTGGAGTATGATTGTCAATGATTCCATGAGTTCGACAACACTTACAATATATCATATTCTGAGGCAGCTACGTCTCACAACCCCATAACAGATACAAGGCTCGTTTATTCTAGGTAAATTCTAAGAGTTTATTATGCTGACATACTCTGACATTAATTTTTGTGATTTTTTCGCTGCATTGAGCATCACAGGACGATTCGAAATCAATGGAACTGCAAAACAGTTTTATTGGCTTTAACTTGCGCTATTTATTTCGTAGTAACGGAACATGGAAAACAGAAATAGATTTGTGAGCATTAAATAGCTCTGTGTTTGGTTCATGGTGTAATTTTACGAGGTGGGGTTAATTCAGTTTTTAAAGAAATGCACTTTAATGCCGGAACATTTATTATTATTTATTACGTACATTTTATTCATTTTCCTTTACGCTACTTCTTCGCAGTCACCAATATGTGAATTATGAACAAATCTCTATATTCCAAGTATTCAATTTTAATCGATTAAATGGTGCACAATATATTTATTAAAAATCTGAGTGCAATAATTTCTTCACTTTCGCAACAAGTTTAACCACCCGCGGGCAAATTTTCTTACGTGGAATAACTTGAATATTTACTTCAAAATTTCGACTATCCTGCCAATTGACTCGCTTTTACTCTGTCAAAAAATATCAATAACTTTTCCTCAAAATCTATCAAAATTAATGATGGCAACCAAGTACTTAAACACACGTTTAAAATTGCTTCAGTATGCATAGACCTTAGCTAATTTAAACGTGTTGTCTATTTAGCGCATTCTCTCATTTATGGAAAAAATGCACTATTGTGCTCGCCATGTCCGTCTGTCTGTCTGTCTGTCCGTCTGTCTGTCTGTCTGTCTGTCTGTCCGTCCGTCTGCCCGTGACCTCCAGTTTTCGTCGACGAGAAAATGCGCTCTCTGTCACTCACTGCTGCGAGTGCTGAGTTATACAGGGTGCGGCGTGGGAACTTACTCTTTTAAAAAAATCACAAAGTAAAAAGTATTAAAGATAGCGTTTTGATTCTTTCTTTTTTACAAAGAGCTACATTTAAAGTTTCGTTGGGTTTACTTACAAGTTTAATTCTTGAATATTACATCTTGTAGGTGACCTCCATGCTGTTCAATACATTTTGTCAGACGAGATCGGAAGTTTCGCTCCACCTTCTCAAGCATGTCTCGACCAATGTCAGCAATAGCCTGTCTCTTATACACATCTAGATGTGTATAAGAGAAACGATAGACACAATGCATCTTTTATGTTGTAGGTGACACAAGTTCAGGATGTTAGAATCAAACACCTTCTAACCAAAGTAAGAGATACGTTCGGCATCGGGCAGATATTATCTCAAAAATGAATTAATTGTCAAGGAAAAATTATAGGTACAAATTTTAAGAAAAAACAAATTCACTTGATTCAATTTATAATAATTCTGTTTCCTCTGAAGGAAGTTCTGATATTGATGAATTGAATAGTTTTGAATGCAGAAAAATATATTGATACTAGAAATTTTCAAAATTTGGCATAGCAGTAGAATTTAGTGCATCTATGACACTCTATAGATACGTCTAAGCCAATGCCCAAATTTTCTGGGGTTTGCACAAAGCCGGACCTTCCCACAAAACGGACAATCTTGAACCGTGCGAGTAGAATTTAATTTCTAATCTACCTTGCTTCTAGCTAGGTTATTCTGACTATTATGATATGCCTCAATCGTTGGAACTTGCGGCGAGCTAACAATCACTGACAATCGGGCTTTGCGTGGCCAAGCTCGCACTCTTACTCGTTCTACCTATTGAGGCTCGTTCTAGCTCACCAGTCTTGTAACAGCATTTATTTATATAATAGAATAGAATACAAGTGTCGGCATTGAAGAAATAGGCCCATGGCCTGTTGCCGATTCTAGGATTTTTTCGTGACTTGATCCACAAGGGATCCGGGCTTGGGAACCCGATCTTTCCATAACTAACGATTGATTGAGATAGCTGCTGGACTTATTGCCTGGTCCGTAATTTTATTTGTAAACACCATTTATTAATAATATCAAGCGGTGCTGTCCTGATATTATTATTTTATGTGATTAATGTGAAAAATTGATGAGGATATGAAAATTCTACAGTCAAAAGAAAAAAATGGTGGAGAGTGCGTTCAAAAATTAATTAAGGTTATTAAAATTCTACAGTCAAAAATTGTCTATAACCAGTTAAGCTTTAAATGGAATATTATTTGCGAAAATTA
Source organism: Hyalella azteca (assembly GCF_000764305.2). Classification (NCBI taxonomy): domain Eukaryota; kingdom Metazoa; phylum Arthropoda; class Malacostraca; order Amphipoda; family Hyalellidae; genus Hyalella; species Hyalella azteca. The sequence continues at coordinate 713 of NW_025944680.1, read as the reverse complement.
ATGCAACATTACATTATAATTTTGGTTTATTTATGCATTCAATTATTGCGGTGGAACATCTGTGTCCCGTAAACTACACTCGTAGAAATGAGTGAGACTTTGTCCAAATAGAGATGCATTCTGTTTGTGTGGGTCATCCTGAACGAGTTTGACCCGACCAATGGGCGTAGTACGTGCTATGCAGAAATTGTGTAACTATTTGGACAATATGACTGATTTATTTTTCTTGGTGCATCATATGTGAAAATAGATGACGTGTTTATCAACATCTAATGCTCCTCTAATTATAAATTGATCAATATTATTTTGAAATTACTAGCAAAAATGACCAGTATTCCTGCAAAACCTCAATCCCCACTCACTCTTGAAGATAAAAATGTTATACTTACTCCGCTCTTCATAAAAATTCTGTCGCAGTCCAGCTTTTAATTTGCAGCGGAATATAGAATGCGCCGAGCACTACCTAAATCCGAGTTCCATGTTTCTACAGATTTCTACATTTTTGCCCCCAAGTGCTCCATGTTTCTACAAATTTCTACATTTTTGCCCCCAGGTGCTCCATGTTTCTACAAATTTCTACATTTTGCCCCCAAGTGCTACATGTTTCTACAAATTTCTACATTTTTGCCCCCAAGTGCTCCATGTTTCTACAAATTTCTACATTTTTGCCCGCAAGTGATTCATGTTTTCACATTCACTCCGTGTGAAAAAAG